>NW_028243975.1:0-52611 GCF_964263255.1 Lissotriton vulgaris
TAAATATATATATATATATATATATATATATATATATATATACACGCTAGCACTCCCGCAGCGCACCGCACAAGTCAGCGCTCCCCAGGAGTGAGTGTTGCATATCATGAATGTACGTAGTGCACACACACACATATATGTATGCAGCCTTTAATAAAGGCTAAACATTCCCAACATTCATTCAGTTTTCATTTAATAACCCCTTCACCTACCTCGAGCATTTCTGTAAATCAGAAAAAAGAGAACATACAGAGTAAACACAGCCTTTATTGGGGAGAAAAGGGCAAGGGATTAAAAAGCCTTATTAGCCGATGGGCTGCATATAAAGCATTACATGTAAATAATGGCACTGTGCCCATAAGGCCTCCAGGACCTCCTCTGTCCTATCATGTCCTAAAGGGGACAATTCTTTCCACATCTTTTTTGCGGTGATATGAAGAAAACAGAACCAAGTATATAAACTGCTGCGTGTCAGATTCGTCCATGGCGGATTAAGGGTTGCTTATGACTTTGATGAGGATTCCCCTGGAAGAGAACTAAGATTACAGGTAAGCAATTTATCCTTCTCTTCCAGGGGATCCTCATCAATAGTCATAAGTATTGAATAGAATAGCAAGCCCATCCCACACACCTGCGTACAAATCAAGGATACACAAAAGCAGCTTCCCTACTAGAGTGTCTGTCATGAGTGTACCGTAATGCCTGGTGAAAGTATGCACCGATCTCCAAGTAGCAGCTTTGCATATTTTGGAGATGGGATGTTTCTTAGTAGAGCAGCTGGTACCGACTTGCCCCTTCTAGTATGGGCTTAGGTCTGGCAGGTAAGTGTTGGCCAGGTGATAGGAGAATATTATACAAGAGACTATCCATCTAGAGATGGTCTGTTTAAAAAAAATCTATGCCTGTCATCATCATTCATCATCATTTTCCTTTACTCCGGTTCATAAAAAACCCATAAAAGATATCAATGTAAAATACTAAATACTGTAAGTTAAAAGGTGATAAAAACAGGTTTCAGCCCTTTTGGCAAAAATATAAACTAAAAATGTTTAAATGCCCATAAAGACCTTTCTCCCACAGTAGTTTTCTTGGTTCTCAAATACCATATGGCTGTAAGAAAGTGACCAATTGAAAAGACACCTGGTCCACTCATGTCTGTAATACTTATTCTCAGTGCTGTAGTGCGGACATTGTGGACCGGCATTCTGCGTAGTGGTATCATTCAGCGTTTTTGTTGCTTTGTGTGTGCCGTACAAAAGAATAAAACATGTTCAATGGACTCTATGGCCTCACATCCCATGGGACACATATTTGATGTGCCTAGTCTCTTCTACCAACGACACGCGAAAGAAGCTATCAGTAATGTGCCCACTCTAAACTTAATAAAAAAGTGCTTGTGCAAACGGGTTTGTAACCTTATCTAAATACTATTCAAACGTTTGTATAAGAGGAAGCCAATGGTCAGGCTGCAAAAAGGGGTCCTGGTCATTTTTGTCCCAAAACATGGGCCCAATAGGCCATTTTGAGCTTTTCTATGGCATCACCCAATTTATCATTGGAATTTGAAGAAAGCCCCTTAAGCCCAGCTTGTATAACCATGACTTTATGTAGGCACACTAAGGGATCCTATCAGTACACGCCCCCTTTAGTAAACCTTGGAACCATTCCCTATAGGGCTCTAGTTCTTTTGTCGCCCAGACCCTAAGCCAATACTGAATCGGTCTCATTGCTGCAATATCAGAAATAGATCTCAAATTTAAATCCACACGGATAGGAATGTGGGGCTGCTAGTGTAGGAAAGTGGGATCTGCTTCTTATGGTTACCCCCACTTTTTGCTGATTTATTACTGCTTTTGGACTAGTCTGACTGGGATCTTGCTATCCAGGACCCCAGTCTATCTGCTTTTTCCCTTAAATTGCAATGTATGTACTTTAGGTACACTCCAGATTGGATTCTGGGGTACCCTTATCAGTCCCTAGTATATGGTACACCATGTACCCAGGGCATAGGTACCTGCTCTGGCGTGAAAGTGGACAAAGGACATGGGTGTAGCCACTCCTCTGTCCTGCCCCTTCCCTAGGAGGGGCCACAGAATCTTTCCAACCCCTTTCCATGGGTATAAAGTGGGTTACCTGGCTACAGGACTTTAGATTTTACTGGGACAAGATTCTGCTTAGAAGAAACCAAGTACTTCGACTGCCTGCACAACAATTGCACGACTGAAGAATCTCCCTTGGAGTAAAATAGTTACTCCCCTGCAGCAGCAGGCACCCAAGCGCATCTGACCGGCTTGCTTCTCCAGAGCTCCTGCGGACTCCGAAAGATTTCAGCAAAACAGGAGGTGGGTTTCCAAAAGTCCCTGAGGTAGATCTGATCTCTCAGCGATTCTGATACCAGTATCCCTCGTGGGGACCGTGCAACCCGAACCCTGTGCACCGCGTACATTTACAAGTGTATATGCTTGTTGGTGATGCCCGAGCTTGTGCATTGGACTCCCTGTAGTCCGGACCCCGAGCAGTATTTGCACTGAAGATATCCAGCCTCCACTCACCAAGTGCTTTGTGGACTGGTGCTTTGTACATTTGCCTAAGGTCTCCTCGCAATCCCTGGTCCGTTGGCCTGTGGGTCCTGGCAAGGGTCACCTTGTTTGTTCTTGGGCTTACCTGGTTGCTACAGATCTGCCCTGACTCCCCATTGCTTGGAGAGTCCCTGGACCTTGCTGGTCCACACAGCAACCTGTTTGCTCTGCCTGCGTGGGTTGCATTTGCCAAGGCTTATTCGTGCTCCAGACGAACACCCACACCTTGACCCTTGACATCCTTCGTGGGACAGCTCACCTCCGGATCCTGCTCATCCTCAACGTCTCCTAGTCCCCCCGTGGCTGCAGAGTCAAGCATCCCTTCTTCGCACCAGAAGCACCTGACATCGTGGGAATTTGACTACTGAGGCCATGGTTACCTGACGTGACTCAAACTCTGTCCCCCCTGCTTTCAGGTTCCTCTCGCTTTGAATCCAGGCTTGGATTACACCGGACACTCTTCGCCTTCCTGGCAGTAGTACTTCTTTGCAACCCTCCATTGAAAATGACAAAAGTTTCTGACACCACTTGACCCCTATGCACCTGGCTCCTCTGGGATAGGTAACAAGGGTACTTCGGTACTCACTGGTGGGTTGGCTCTAGAACCTCCTATGTTCCAAAGGTTTTGCTTGAAGTCCTCGTAGAAGAGTCCTTAAACTCTAACTTTACAACTGCGACTTTCCCATAGAGTTGTACGGAGCACGCAGTCGTGTTTCCTCACTGCACCCGTCCTCCGTGGGCTCCCTGTGTAACTCTGGGTGGCTCCTTGGGGTCCCAGCGATTTCTAAGTGCTCTAGGCACTGTGTCTATTGAAGTCGTGATTGTTATACCATTTTTGTTGTATATGGTTTGGTCTCCCACTGGAGCCCGCTGTGTATTGTGCTACTTACGAATCTTCTATCATTACAGTATTGTGTGCTTTATGTTCTAATCTTGTGTAGAGGTTAGTAGAGATAGTTATATTAATAAATACATATTCAGGTCTCGCCTGAGACAGCGCATGCACTGTCTCTTTGAGGCATTTAGTAAGTAGCTTAAAAGTGCCACCAGAGGCTTTTGCTGGCCTACTGTCAGATTCAGTACCTGAAATTTCCAGAGTTCCGCGGGAATACCAGGCCGAAGATGATGCTTGCTCCCAATTCCCCCACACCACTGCGCCAGATTTCTCCTGCCTCAGTGACGTCGGGGAAAGGGGAAGTGGAAGAGACAAACAGAGAGACTGCCACACAGGAATCTTCACCTTGATTAATTCAGATGAGATGAATGTTCTTCCTGCAAGATTTAACAAACATTACTAAGTTCACGTACTTATAGTCATACATTTATAGCCTCTCTCTCTATTACCTGACTTAGTGTGGGCGTTTGCCTCTCTCTAGGGAGTCTCTATATGGAACTCTACTGGAATGAACAACTAGCCAAATGAGGATGCTTGGAAGAATTGGAGTCTGAAGATAAAGATGGTACACAAGAATATATATATTGTTATCTACTTGTAGAAACTGCCACTAGAAGAAGTGTCCTCAGTTGACTGTACTCCAACAATATTCCACAGGCAAGACTAACAGTTCAGTTCCAAATGTAGTGCCTTAACACGTCTGCAGAGAGCGCTACAGATTTGCATAGTAATTGCCCAAAACTCCTTGAAAGTCTGCACTGCTGAAGTTCATAAATACGAATGACTTCTCAGGAAACTCTATGAATACATGAGCTGATAATTACTTGCCAGAGAGTTCAATTAGGAGTAAAGGTCTTTGAACTGGGAATAAACAATAAACAAAGTTCAGCCATTGAATTGTCTCCGGACGCTATGCTGGAAATGAGTTCGGAAACACTCTCTGTATCTCCATGAATGAAAACAAGGAAAGATCTCACCAAGAACTCGGCTGCTTCTGCCTCAAGAATTGTGTGCCTGCTGGGAAGATAAGTCTCAGCTGCTGGGCTCACGTTAAATGCTGAATGAGGCACTGGAAGTGAAACTGCTGCTGGGAACCACTGGGGTGCTGAGACGAGTCACAGAGTGTGACTCATGCAGCGACGTTAACTGCCGCCGGTTTCCAAGAAACACAGAAAACGTTCTGCCAAAAGTCTTCCGATCCACGGAAGAAATACGGGAGATACCCGACACAGAACTGGGCTGCTGCAAACTTGAAATGCTGAGAAAACCAAAGATAAATAATTACTCTGGCATTACGAAGAGGGAAGAGCGCGAAATAACATCCGCCTCTCAGAAATGAACAGTTGAAGTGCGACGTTAGAAAAACGCTCGCGCTTCAAGTTCAGCTGTGCCAACATTCTATGGGAACCACTAGAGCGCTAACAGACTGCGCTATCTGTGGCAACAGGGAAGCGCCTGACCTGACCCAGATGATATTTAGAGACCAACATACTCCAGCTAGTTAAGGAGCTAGGAGTCTTAGCACATAAAGAAGACTTATTTATGGGGAACACTATAATAATAATAATAATAATAATAATAATAACTGCGAATGACCTACAGAGAAACCATTCCTGACAGTACCCCCCACCAAAACCCCCTCCCTAGGTTTTTGTGGATAATTCTTATGAAACTCCCTCACCAATCTAGGAGCGTGGACATTAGAACTAGGCTCTCAAGATCGTTCTTCAGGACCATAACACTTCCAGTCCACCAAGTAGAAAACTTGACCCTTCCTCATCTTGGAGTCCAGAATTCTCTTTACTTCAAATTCCTCAACGGAATCCACCGGCAAAGGTGCTGGTGGGAGGACCTTACGGAGATTAGGAGGATGTTTCCTGATTAATGAAACATGGAAGGTTGGGTGAATCTTTAAGGTTTTAGGTAATCGTAATCTCACACTCACTGGATTTACCATTCTGTCCACTGGATAAGGACCCACAAACCTTGGTTGAAACTTTCGATTTCCTCACAAGCGCATATGGCGCGTAGAGACCCAAACTTGATCCCCTGGTTCAAAAACTGGACTCTCCTTACGACCCTTATCAGCCTGTCTCTTGAAAGCAGCCTTAGCCTTTACCAAATTAGCAGAGTCAACTTGGTAAGCTAGTTGTAACTTCTGAATGACTTCCCCAGCTGCTGGAACGTCCACAACTACTCTGCCCACCAACATGTTGGGATGCCTACCAGAATTCAAGAAGAAAGGGGAAAATCCTGTGGCTGAATGTACTCAGTTATTGTATGCAAATTCTGATGGGCCTAGCAATGAAGGCCAATCTCCCTCCTGTTCCATAAGATACAAATGAAGGTACTGCTCTAAATCCTGATTTACTCTCTCCGTCTGTCCGTCGGTTTCAGGGTGATAACCAGTGGACAGACGAGAGTCAACCCCCAGACCTTTAAGAAAGGATCTCCAGAATCGGGACACAAATTGGGGGCCTCTATCAGAAATTACTACCTTCGGGATCCCATGCAGTTTAACTACATGTTGCACAAACAAAGAGGCTAATTCTGTAGCGTTAGGAAGACTTTTGAGAGGGACAAAGTGACTCATTTTGGAAAATTGATCAACCACCACCCAAATGACCGAATTCCCTTGACAAGATGGTAACTCAACAATAAAATCCATCGACACAGTGTGCCAAGGATAAGGAGGCACTGGTAATGGCATAAGGAGGCCCTGTGGAGATTGTCTGAGACTTTTAACTTTCAAACACTGTTCACAAGTGGCTACATACTGTCGAACCTGAGCTTCCATACCGGGCCAATGAAAATTTCGCTTCACCAACTCCAAAGTCTTTACTACTCCCTTGTGTCCGGCCAACGGCTGATCATGGAACATTCGAATGGTTTCTTCTTGAAGCTTCTCCCCAGGAACGAACATCTTTTCTTGAAAAAACGGTTTCCCATCTTTCACAGAACGATTAGGACCTTCAGATTCCCAATTCAAGTAATCTTTTTTCTGAAATTCCAGTGTAATCTTTTCTTCCAACTCATCCACTACTGAGACTGCCACAATCTTCTCCTTGGGAATGAGGAATTTTTCTGACCTTGCTTTTGGATTTTCTCCCACATTCAAACGAGAAAGGGCGTCAGCTTTCCCATTTATCACTCCTGGTTTGTAAGTAAGTACAAAATCATAGTCAGCAAAGAACAGCGACCACCAAAGTTGTTGCGGTGTCAAGGTTCGAGCAGATTTAAGGAATTGCAAATTCCTATGGTCGGTGAACACTGTGACCACATGTCTGGCTCCCAGTAAATAATGTCGCCATTCTAGGAATGCATCTTTGACTGCCAACAATTCCTTGTCTGCAATGGCATAGTTAAGCTCTGCTGAGGACAGTTTTTGGGAATAATAAGCTACTGGATGAAGCTGTCCTGTCTTCTTATTGCTTTGAGACAATACACCCCCAATAGCCAAATTGGAAGCGTCTGCCTCCACAAAAAATGGTTCCAACGGGTCAGGGTGTTGCAAAATTGGTGCAGTGATGAAAGATTCTTTGAGAAATTGAAAAGCCTTCTCTGCCTCGGGTCCCCACACAAACTTTTCATTCTGCCGAAGCAAACGGGTGATTGGACTCACCTTCTCAGAAAAATTCTGAATGAAACGCCGATAAAAATTGGCGAATCCTAAAAAACTTTGGATTTCTTTCACTGTGCTAGGAGCGGGCCAATCACGGATTGCCTTAAGCTTAGATTCATCCATTGAAACACCATCTGGGGAAAGAATGAACCCCAAAAACTCAACCTTGGTTGCGTGAAACACACATTTCTCCAATTTTACGTAGAGTTGATTCTTCAAAGGACATTCCAAGATGGTTCGAACATGCTGAACATGCTCCTCAACATTCTTGGAAAAAATAAGAATATCATCAATATAGACGACTGCAAATCGATCCAAAAACTCCCGAAGGATATCATTCACAAAGTGCTGGAAAGCCGCAGGAGCATTGCACAACCCAAAGGGCATCACTTGGTACTCAAAAAGCCCGAATCGGGTTCGAAACGCCGTTTTCCACTCATCCCCTTCTGCCATCCGAACCAGGTGGTAAGCACCCCTTAGATCTAATTTAGTGTAGACATGGGCCTCCTTCACCTGATCCAAAAGTTCGGAGATGAGTGGCAACGGGTAACGATTTTTTCTGGTCACCAAATTCAAGGCCCTATAGTCAATGCAAGTCCTCAAGCTCTTGTCCTTCTTGGGAATAAAAAAAAGAGGGGAGGAAACCGGAGACTGAGAAGGTCTTATGAATCCGTTTGCCAGGTTCTTGTCAAGATATTCTTTTAGATGCAAATTTTCTGATTCCGAGAGAGCATAAATACGACTGCAAGGCAGTGATGCTCCAGGCTCCAATTCAATTGTGCAATCATACTCCAGATGGGGAGGGAGCTTTTGCGCTTCTTGTTCGTCAAAAACTGATCTCAAATCTTGATACTTTGACGGTACATCCGGAAGTTCCACCAAACAAATCATCTGAGGTTGATTAGCCAAACAATAAGATTCACTTGATTCTTTCTCCTGGGGCGGGGATGAAAACAATGTTCCAAACAATATTCAGAATTCAAATCTACAGTTCTCTTGGCCCAATCAATCTTCAGGTTATGTTCAGTTAGCCAAGGCAAGCCCAAAATGAGTTCGAATTGAGGGGCGTCAATTAAACTGAAGCAAATGAAACTGCAATGTTTTCCAGGACCCAACACCGAGATTACTTTGGTATCAAATGCAATCGGACCGGATGATAGCGGAGTACTATCAACTGCTCGCACCGGCTCTGGTTTGTCCTTTCTTACAAAATTAATTCCCAAGCTTTTTGCAAACAAAATATCGCAAAAATTTCCGGTGGCTCCAGAGTCAATCATTATCGCTACAGTTGCACATTGATTTTTTCCAAAATGAATTTGACAGGAAAGAATGAGATGCGGAGCGGAGAACTGCATAGTATTGGACAAAGACTGCATAAGAGGAGTTGACTTAGATTCTGCGTCCACCAGAGCAACTCCGTCTACTGGTGGAGCTTGTCTTTTACCCAAGATGCAGTTTTTGGTCTTCGAGGACACTCCTTGACAAAATGGCCAGAACCACCACAATACATGCACAATTTCCCGACTCTTCTCTTTTCTCGTTCTTCCTTACTCAGTGGACCACTGACCGTTCCTATTTGCATTGGTTCTTCAACAGTGACTTCTTCCTTGGATTTTACTACTTCAGAACAAATCCGATCAAACCTCGGGGAATAGGTCGATTTTCCTTTCGCCGCTCCGAACGCCTCTCAGATTGTCTCTGGTCAATCTGAAGAACCAGGTCGATCAATTCGGAAACATCTGTGGGTCTTTTGGGAATCTGAGCTAAGCCATCCTTTAATTCGTCTCTCAGACCTCTGTAGAAGATCGCCGCTCTTTTTTCTGATGGCCATTTCGTTTCCACAATAAGTTTGTTGAACTGGGCTAAATACGCCACTAACTCGCGATTCCCTTGTTTCTGTAGTTTGAGAGATTGCTCTCCGATCAAAATTTCGTAAAAATTCCGTCTTGAATTCTTCAAAGTTGTATAACACAGGATCATTGGTAGATACTAGAGGCAAAGACCAAGCCGCGGCATCCCCACTCAGGTACGACAGCATGAACGCCACCTTGGATTGGTCCTCCTTGAATATTATAGGTTTGCAAAGAAAATGCAATGAACACTGCGTGACAAACACCTGTGCCTTATTAGGATCACCCATAAACCTTTCTGGTGGGGCTAGCCGGATGGTTGGAGACATGGCATGCACCACCTGAGTGGTAGGCTCAGTGGAGGATGGAGAAGGATTAAAGGTTTGAGATTTCTGACCCCCAAATCAGGACTAGGGCTGACTGTGAGTTCATTTAGACGTTGACGAAGGAAGCTAGTCTCTTGATTTGATTTCCTAACTTCTTCTCTGGTCTCAATCAACTGCTTTTGTAAATCTTCCAAAATGGGCCCCAGGGCCTTTACATCGAGTCCTTCAGCCATGGCACCCAGGCGGAAAGCAATTGCGGGCACTTCAATCTGTCAGATTCAGTACCTGAAATTTCCAGAGTTCCGCAGGAATACCAGGCCGAAGATGATGCTTGCTCCCAATTCCCCCACACCACTGCGCCAGATTTCTCTTGCCTCAGTGATGTCGGGGAAAGGGGAAGTGGAAGAGACAAACAGAGAGACTGCCACACAGGAATCTTCACCTCGATTAATTCAGATGAGATGAATGTTCTTCCTGCAAGATTTAACAAACATTACTAAGTTCACGTATTTATAGTCATACATTTATATCCAAACTCTCATTCTCGCTCTCTATTACCTGACTTAGTGTGGGCGTTTGCCTCTCTCTAGGGAGTCTCTATATGGAACTCTACTGGAATGAACAACTAGCCAAATGAGGATGCTTGGAAGAATTGGAGTCTGAAGATAAAGATGGTACACAAGAATATATATATATATTGTTATCTACTTGTAGAAACTGCCACTAGAAGAAGTGTCCTCAGTTGACTGTACTCCAACAATATTCCACAGGCAAGACTAACAGTTCAGTTCCAAATGTAGCGCCTTAACACGTCTGCAGAGAGCGCTACAGATTTGCAAAGTAATTTCCCAAAACTCCTTGAAAGTCTGCACTGCTGAAGTTCATAAATACGAATGACTTCTCAGGAAACTCTATAAATACATGAGCTGATAATTACTTGCCAGAGAGTTCAATTAGGAGTAAAGGTCTTTGAACTGGGAATAAACAATAAGCAAAGTTCAGCCATTGAATTGTCTCCGGACGCTATGCTGGAAATGAGTTCGGAAACACTCTCTGTATCTCCATGAATGAAAACAAGGAAAGATCTCACCAAGAACTCGGCTGCTTCTGCCTCAAGAATTGTGTGCCTGCTGGGAAGATAAGTCTCAGCTGCTGGGCTCACGCTGAATGCTGAATGAGGCACTGGAAGTGAAACTGCTGCTGGGAACCACTAGGGTGCTGAGAAGAGTCACAGAGTGTGACTCATGCAGCGACGTTAACTGTCGCCGGTTTCCAAGAAACACAGAAAACGTTCTGCCAAAAGTCTTCCGAGCCACGGAAGAAATACGGGAGATACCCGACACAGAACTGGGCTGCTGCAAACTTGAAATGCTGAGAAAACCAAAGATAACTAATTACTCTGGCATTACGAAGAGGGAAGAGCGCGAAATAACATCCGCCTCTCAGAAATGAACGGTTAAAGTGCGACGTTAGAAAAACGCTCGCGCTTCAAGTTTAGCTGTGCCAACATTCTATGGGACCACTAGAGCGCTAACAGACTGCGCTATCTGTGGCAACAGGGAAGCGCCTGACCTGACCCAGACGATATTTAGAGACCAACATACTCCAGCTAGTTAAGGAGCTAGGAGTCTTAGCACATAAAGAAGACTTATTTATGGGGAACACTAACTGCGAATGACCTACAGAGAAACCATTCCTGACACCTACAGCTTGCGTTCACGAGCTCGTGCACATGCACAGCTGCCATCTGTGTTTTTATTGCTGTAATCAGGCTCCTCTGCTTGCACTACCCCCCCTCCCTCCTGATCAGCTTCATTTGTGTCTTCTAGCTGTGAATCATGATCCTCTGCTCACACTCCCCCTCCTCTTCGTCAGTTTAATTTGTGTCTTCTATCACTGTGAATGCTCCTGCTTCCACCAGGCACACACACCATCAGTCGTCAGTGCACGCTTTCACCAGGCACACACACCACCAGCCGTCAGTGCATGCTTCCACCAGGCACACACACCACCAGCCGTCAGTGCACGCTTCCACCAGGCACACACACTACCAGCCGTCGGTGCACGCTTCCACCAGGCACACACATCACCAGTCGACAGTGCATGCTTTCACCAGGCCCACACACTACCAGCCGTTGGTGCACGCTTCCACCAGGCACACACACCACCAGCCGACAGTGCACGCTTCCACCAGGCACACACACCACCAGCCATCAGTGCACACTTTCACCAGGCACACACACTACCAGCCGTCGTACACTACCAGCCTTCGGTGCATGCTTCCACCAGGCACACACCACCAGCCATCAGTGAAAGCTTTCACCAGGCACTCACTCACCACCAGCCGTTGGTGCACGCTTTCACCGGGCACACACACCACCAGCCTTCAGTGCACGCTTTCACCAGGCACACACACCACCAGCCATCAGTGCACGCTTACACCAGGCACACACACTACCAGCCTTCGGTGCACGCTTCCACTAAGCACACACCACCAGCCGTCAGTGCATGCTTTCACCAGGCATACACACACCACCAGCCTTTGGTGCACGCTTCTACCAGTCATCAGTTTACGCTTCCACCAGGCACATACACCACCAGCCAACAGTGCACGCTTCCACCAGGCACACACACCACCAGCCATCAGTGCACGCTTCCACCAGGCAGACACACCACCAGCCGTCAGTGCACCCTTCCACCAGACACACACACCACCAGCCATCAGTGCATGCTTCCACAAGGCACACACACCACCAGCTGTCAGTGCACGCTTTCACCGAGCACACACACCACCAGCCATCAGTGCACGCTTTCACCAGGCACACACACCACCAGCCATCAGTGCAGCAGGCAGGCTCTTCTCAGAGTTTCTTGGTAAATGTTTTCGATGAATGGGAGGGAGTGGGTTGAGTTTCCTTAAACCATGCTGAGTATGCAGGTGCAGTGCATGAACTCCTGCGTGAGTGAGTCATGCTGCCTGGGGCTCACTCACTCCACACTTGCAAATTGCGCCTGCACCAGGCTTTTTCTCATTTGCAAAGTTCGGCGCATGCGCACAGCTAGGCAGCCCCCACACAATGACTGCTTCCTACAACCAGAATGGAAACAACATTCAAAGCAATGGAAACACGTTCATTTGATGCAAAGAACTGTTAACAAAAACCATGTCCAGCTATTGTAGATCTGGAAACTTAAACAAAACAGCAACAAAAAACAAACAAGCATTGGCATAGCCAATAGGTATCGCTTTCTGGACCCTATAAGTATTTAGTTATGCAGCAGAATATCCTTGGTGCAACAACACCAACTGTTGCATGGCTAAACACTTATAAGGTCCCAAATGTGAGACCTATTGGCTATGGTAATCCTTGTTTTATATAACTACTGTGTGGTTCTCCTTTCATTTAGGAGGTGATATTCTGGTAAAACAAGCTGCTTTACATTCTGTCAAGATTAAGCCTGAAGGCTGCTCTCCACAGCTACCACTAGGATAGCTTTCTAAAGGTTATCTCTAACCTCATATATCATAAGGGTCGTGTAACCTGGTACAAGGTGCCCACTTTAATTAGTGGACAGTATATACCAACCCACCTTCTCAAAGCTTTGAGGAATTTTTAACAGCGATTTCAAGAAATTGTTCTTTGCCATTTCCAACATCTCCAGATTGCATTGACCCCAAATGTCTGCTCCTTATAGGGCTGCCCCACACGCTTGGCTCCTATAGATTATCAAATGGGGGAAAAGATGGTGCACTATATGCAAACCTTATGATAGACCCTGCAGATTGCTTTTGCAACAGGGTGCTTTTCCTCAATTGAGCTGGCCACCTATGCAAGTCTTCCAAGCAAGCACCAAAGTAATAGAACTCAGCCAGCCGCTCAAGGGCTACCCCATACACTGATAAAGATCTTATTTTGCCCTTGCAATCGCCAAACACCATATACTTGGTTTTGTTGTTGGTAATTTCCAACCCATAGTCCGTACAGTATGAGGAGAATCTCTCGAGCAGTGTGGAAAGGCCCCAGGGGTTTTTCGGCAATAACAGGGTAACATTGGCAAATAATAAGCATAGTGTCTTTGATCTTGGACAAATTGTTCTCACAGTTGAAAAGATATTGGAGACACTCGTTGATGTATTGGAGAAAGACTGTAGGAGCCAATATGCACCCTTGGCGCACTCTTCTCCAAATTGGTATCTCGTCTGTTTGTTCGCCCGCGTGTCCCCACCTAACCCTGGCAAAGTTGTCTGTATATAGTGCCTGGATTTGGGTCAAGAGGCCAGTTGGTACCCCTATCCTACTCAGGATTTCCCATAATTTCGTCCTTGGTACCAAATCAAACGTGGATCAATAATCCACGAAGGCCACAAATAACCTCCCCTTTTCCAGATCTACACTCCTCATCTTAATGGGTCCAAAAAGTAAAATGTGGTCTATTGTACTACTTTTACTCCTAAAACCTGCCTGTAGGTGAGATAGTGCCTTAGCTTGCTCAATCCAATCCCATAGCCTATTAAGTATCTGGGAACAAAAAATGTTCTGGATGTTATCGATTAAGCTTATGGGTCTATAGTTAATCAGGGAAGCCTTATCTCCTTTTTTGTGGATTGGCACTATAATGGCACCTTTCCAAGAATCGTGGACCTGGCCCCCGCCATCCGGGCATATGACACCGAATTTATATATGGGGCCCAGATCTGCGGTTCTCTTCTATGTAGGTTAACCATGATTTTATCAAGTGATGGGGCTTTCTTGGGCTTCTGCACCAATATGGCTAAGGTGGTTTCATCAAGCATGAATTCCTCAATTCCTCACCCTCTTCCCCCTATTATCTACAGGGGCTATTGATGCACTCACAACACTGTCAGCTTCTAACGTGCTTGTCTGGTAGAGACCCCCAAAGTATGTAACCCATTTCTCTGGGGGAATGTGGCAATCTTGTCTCGCATTATATGATCACCCATTTTTGGATACTAACTGCCAGAATTGTTTGCTGTCTTTAGCCCTTGCGGCAGCCAATAGATTATCGCAGACTCCCTCTTCCCACACAGCTTTCCTTTCCTTGATAGTACTAGCATACTCCCTCCTGGCTATGACAATATGTGGTCTATTCTTTCTTCTCAAGGCATTGATGAGGGCACCCTTAGCAAGTCTACACGTATGGTCAAACCATTCGTTAGACCTTTCAAGATTTGGATCCTTTTTCCCCCAGATGTTTTTACAAAATGTAGGGCTAGTCTACTGAAGAAGGCTAAATGGGCTGCCACTGTCTGGCTCAAAGTCAGTTAATTTTGGGTTAATGCTGTAAATTCATTCAATATAAGTTGGCTAGTGAATCCTCAGACTAAAGCAGAGCCTCCCGTTTGACTGTTCGTTTGTTACTGGTAATCTCCATCCAATTTGTGGGGAAAAATTCTTCTCGAGCTCCTCTCTTCTTACAAGCCATCCCATTCCAGAATAATAAAATTGGATAATGGTCACTGTTGTGGCGTATGCAAACAGTGAGGTCAGATACCTCCTGTTATATTCTTATATCTAACAAGATGTAATCAATGTGGCTATTGTAGTTTCCTCTGATGAAAGTTGTCCTTGCAGCTTGCTCTGAAGGGAATCACCCATTTCCTGGTCTTAAGCCAAACATGACCATAATATCTGCAATCTGGGATACTGCAGCACCTATTTTAGGTAATCTGCGTGAGCCATTGAGGGGGCTTATACCCTACAGACAATCCTCCTCCTTAATGAGATCTAAATATGGTACATAGGGCTCAAAGCACACATTAAAGTCACCTGCAATAATTATCCGATAAGAAGGGGGCTGATTTGCGAGAAATGCATTTACGATTTTGTCCTCATTGGACCATAGTTGTTGGTCAGATTCCTTGATATCTTTGGTCTTGTCTAAGTATGAATTAATTTTGTTTATTGTATAGTTAATTAAAACCATAAAAAACAAGACCATCTCATTAATATCAACAACAGTAGTTAAAATCAGAAACACACCATTTCAAAAATATTTTAAAAAGCAGGCAGATCGGTTAAAATGTAAATTTTTGTGTTTTGCTGAAACAACCAATAAAAAACTTTTGAAATCAAAAATGTCAATTAAAAAAAAATAACTTTTTGGTAAGCGAAAAGTTATATCAACAGCATTATAGTACCAGAGAAAAAGTGCATAATGTAAAAGAAATCATTAGAGGGATATCCCAAGATTAATTCAAATGCCGTTAGTTCGATTCCAGCATGAAGGGGATTTATGGATTTTTGGTTATTTTTTTATTTTAATAATTACTTTTTCCCAGACAGATTTAAACATTTCGTATATCGACAGCTAATCTTTGGATCTGTGGGTTGCAAGCATGCAATGACAGCTTGCCTGCAGGTCGAATTCCCTGGTCATTAAAAACAGTTTTCAAATTCTTGTTTCTTTCTTTTATCAATCCTGGACATACACACAAAATGTGGACAATATTCTCAACCCCCTTATTGCAAAGTCTACAGGATGTTCTTGTAGATGCTAGGTAAAGTGTCAGGGCTTGTTTGAGATCTAACAAGTGTAAAGCTCTTTCTGCTTGTGTGGATTAGGAAAGAATGTTGGGATTGAAATCGTCTGGTTAATGTCAAGTCAATAATCTTTATTTCGGTTATAAAAAACCCATAAAAGATGTACATACAATATTAAAAAAATGCAATTTCCTATTCCACGCCCATCCTTCCCACAATTCAGTTATGCCAATTGAGGGCCAATCGAAGGCACTTGCGAATGATAAAACAATAAATAAATTTTTACAATCTAAAAACATGGACCATTCATCAAAAGTGATATAATCACAGCATTACAGTTTGTCAATTCATTTGAACGAACTTTGTATAAATGATGTTGCTCCTTCTTAAAAGAAAAAGGAGAAGTATAAAAATATTAGGCAGTACAGACACTAGCTCATAATCCCACATCCCGCCTCTAATACTTGTATTGGCTCCAGAAAAGAAAAAAGAAATCGAGCCGAGGGTCTCTACAGCTTGAAACCCTTTCTCCTCCTTACTATCTCCACGCTTACACTGAAAACAATGGATTGGGTCGTTTCAGTTCTAAAAATTCTTTCCGCCTCACTGAAACGTCTAAAACCCAAAAGACGGCAAATAGATTTCATCCGTTTTCTTCTAGGGTATGTATAAGCAGAACAAAAGAATAATACATGTACTTCATCCTCTATGGCGGCAATGTTGCAAAGTTCACAACTAGCCAGGATGTCCTTCCCTGCATTCCCTTCTTTACATATCCATCTCGCGGTATTTGCTTTAATTTGTAATATGCCATAGCGAAACTTTAAATAGAGGGATTTAGCAAGGCCTGGCAGGATTTCGTCCAAAAAGGATTCAAATCTGCTCTCTGTCTTCATAGCATAGCTGGTTAATGTGAAAATCAGAAATCACCTGGTTGGGGGGTTTGTGGGGATTCAGATGAGTTTTCATGACCACCTTGTTAGCATGAAAAACTGTGCAAGGCTCTTTAGCACATAGAGACTGGATTTCACTGACTCTACGTGCAACCAGAAAAACAGCTTTCCAGGTAAGGTGTTGTACAAATGCATTATGCAAAGGTCCAAAAGGGGAACCCATGAGTTTTGAAAGGACCACATTGAATGAAATGAAATGAAAACAGATTTATAAAGTGCATGGATACCCGAAAGCGTCCCAGCGCTATAGAGCAGAGATTACTGAGAGAGGAATACTAATTTAGGAATCCTGGGGAAATAGGAGGGTTTTGAGAAGCTTAGGAAACCTCAGATAGCTGGGTTTGGTTCGAATCGTGAAAGGAAGTACGTTCCACAGAGTCGCCGCATTAACAGAGAATCGACTTCCTCCTGTTTGAGCCCTCTTTACTCTGGGAACGTTGGTGAGGTGCCCGTGGTCAGAGCGGAGGGCCCTATTGGCCTTGTAAGGGTGAACTAGATTCCTCAGGATGGGGGTCCCTTGCCCTGTAAGGACTTGTGGACAATGCACAAGGATTTGAACTTTATCCTCTCACGTATTGGCAACCAGTGGAGGGATCTCAGAGCAGGTCTGGCTGAAGACCTTGCAGACGAGCCGGTGAGCAGCCTGGCTGCAGAGTTTTGTACGCGTTGGAGAATGTTAATGGTAGCTTCTGGAGCGCCCAAGAGAAGGGCGTTACTGTAGTCCAGCCTTGAGAGGATTAACCCTTGGATGAGAAGCTTTCTCGAGTAGGGTGGTAGTAGGGGGAGAATTTTTCGAGCTGATCGAAGTAGGCCAAAGCATATACCGGCCGTTTTTTTGGCTTGAGCTCTGAATGAGAGGTCCTGTTTGAGCCAGACCCCTAGACTTTTAATTTCATTTTTTGGTGGGGGGAGAGCCCCCAGACAGGCAGGTCAGATGAAATCGGCTAAAGATGGCAACTTATGTCCTAAGAGCATAAGCTCAGTCTTGGCTCCGTTCAATTTAAGTAGGGATTTACTCATCCAGGCATGTATTTCGGAAAGACAAGCGTGGAGATTTTCGGGACACTGATCCACTTGGGTGAGCGAGACGACTAGTTGGGTGTCGTCCGCATAGGTGACGAATTTGATCCCAAAAGGAATAACCACATCTTCCAGTGGGGACATATATACGTTGAACAAGGTAGGGCTCAACGAGGAGCCCTGCGGCACACCATACTGGAGAGGGATAGGGTTGGACCGTGGTTGCTTTCCCAAACCTGGAACGTTCGGTTGTTTAAAAAAGATGACAGCCAAGACAGGGCTGAGCCCAAGACTCCCATATTCATGAGGCGCTGAATTAGGATGCGGTGGTCCACCGTATCAAAAGCTGCGCTTAGATCCAGGAGGATCACAACAGCTGATTCTCCTGAATCCAAGATGCACCTTGCCTCTTCAACAACCGCTATAAGGGCGGTGTCTGTGCCCTGGCCTGGGCGGAGGCCGGTTTGAGTGCTTCGCAATAGCTCACTGGTTTCCAGGAAAGATGACAATTGCTGGTTCACCATTTTCTCCGCAATCTTGCTGAGACCAGGTAACAGCGAGATAGGCCGGAGATTGGCCAATTCGGCCGGATCCAGCTGTGGCTTTTTTAATAGAGCTTTTACGATGGCTTCCTTTCAGGTGGGAGGGACAATGCCTTGAGAGAAGGAGGCATTTATTAAGTCAGTGGCCAAGGGGGAGATGGTGGATGATATGCGTTTTAAAATGTGGATAGGTGCGGGGTCGCTGGGGGAACCACAATTCATGGATGCCAGCACTCTCTGAAATTCTTCCCTGGAGACTAGGGCAAAGGAATTCAAATGGGGGCCGGATGTAGAGGCCCTGAGATTGTCGAGATCGAATGGACAGTCGCTTAGCGGAAGAGTTTTTAAGATATTTTGAATTTTACTATCAAAAAAAACCGCTAGCTGATTACATTTGGGCTCTGAAATATCCGGGACGGGTGGAGGATTAGGGACCTTCAGGAGTTCTCTCACTATTCGGAAGGTTTCTCTAGAAGAGTTAGAAGAAGTTCTAATTTTCTCTTCGAAAAAAGCAGCCTGGGCAATTTTAAGCGATGATTTGTAAGATCTGATGGCTGATCTATATGCAGCTTTGTTGTGACTGGACCGATCTTTTCGCCATTCGCGTTCTAATTTTTTATATCCTTTCCTTTGATCTCTAAGTTCTAGCGTATACCACGGGGATTTAAAGACGCTACTCTTTTTTTCAACTCTTTTCCTGGGAAGGACGAAATCAAGAGAGCTGACAAGCCAGTTCGCAAAGTTTTTGTCGGCCACCAAGGGATCTGGATCATGGCGGGGAGCCGTCTGCTCCATTCTGTGAGTCAGGTTCTCGAAAGAGAGCTTGGACCATGCTCTCTCTAGCGTGCGCACGACCGGAGCACGGAATGTGTCAATGAAAATTCGCCATGTAAACGGGATCAGAAAATGATCAGACCAGGGAAGGGGAAGAGGGGTGTCGGATTCCAGGTGCAAAATGTTAGAAAATATGGAGTCCAAAAGGTGACCTTTATTATGTGTGGCGTCTTTGTTTTTAAGTTCCAGCTCGTAAGATTTTAGGTCCAGCTGTAGTTCCGCTGCCACTTTATCATGATGGTCATTAAAGTGGAAATTTAAATCCCCTAATAGGATGAAATTAGATGCGGTGGATGCTGAGGCAATAATTGTTTCCAGTAGCGCACTGCCGAATTGACCTGGGCTGCCTGGGGGACGGTACACCAGGAGACCTGATATGGATTTGATGGGTGAGATTTGTATGAAAAATTGGGAACTCTCACAGTTGGCAATGCCGCTGTCTGCCAGCCTACAGGTGACATGATTTCTATAGAGTATGGCTAGCCCGCCCCCTTTCCCCTTAGGCCTATTCTGTGATTGAATGAGATAGCCGTGGATGAGCGCGCTGACAATGTCTGACTCCGAATTTGGAGACAACCATGTCTCCGTTAGGAACAGTATGTCGAGTTTGTGCTCCTGGATCAGTAAATTAATCTCAATGGAATGTTTAGGCAGTGACCTGCAATTCAGTAGGGCCATGATGAGATGAATCGAGGCTTGTTCAACTAATCTTTTTTCCTGTATGAGAAGAGGGCAGCAACTGCAATGGACGTAGGGGTCATCCGGCCTATGCAAGAAGTGGCATGCAGGGTTTTTCTTTAGTCTCAATAGAAGGAGGGCATCGCGGGAATAGGTGATGGGACGGGTAGGGGAAATGGCCAGGGTTTCTGGCCCTGGGCCTGTGCTGGCGCGGACGGGCGCAGATGGGCTTTCCTCTGGCGCGCCCGCTGCGCGGACGAGAGGCGTTGTTCATTTTATTGTAGTGGTCCAATCACGAGCACAGCACTAGCCCGCCAACCTCAGCCTCCACCCAATATGGCGCCTGTGAGTATGCGCCAGGGTGTCTGAACCCGCGACCAGAGAGCCCAAAATCGGCCCCTGGAAGCGGGATGAACCCCTGAGGGATCAAGTGAGGTGAGTGGGGAAGAAAAGTGAATTTTAAAATGAACAGAAAATAGCACGAAACAGTGCGTGAGTTTAAAAAGCACAGAGCAATACACAGAGCAATAAATTCAATATTTTTAACAGCGAGGGAACCCTGACTCCCGGCTTCCGCTCAGGAGTCTCTTACTCTAAAGAGTTGTGGAAGACATGTTTAAGCTTAAGCTCCCAAGGAGTAGGAGAACATACTTGTGGGAATACCTTCTTCAATCTCTCGAAGAAATCCTTTACCACAAGCATTTGGAAGAAACAAATCTGTGTAGGAGACTTTCTGTAAGCAGTGATAGCTGTGAGATGTTTCTTAACTGATGTTAAATGCAGCCAAGATTTTGCTAAATGGAAGAGATAAGGTAATATTACATCCTCCTGCCCCTGAATTGGATGAACACAATTTTGAACACACCACATGTATAATATCTTCTACTAAAACGCACAGGTTGGTCATATTTTTGACACCCTAAGAATGTCTTTTTAAAAATTTTTTTTTATTTTTATTGAACCAGATCCGAACAGACAGTATAAACAGAAAAAGACAGATTACAATAGCTTATTACAAATAATAAATACAGATAATACATCAATACTGAATCAGTAAAAATATTGAAAGAAGTGACATACAGTTGTAAAACAAAGCATATATAACAAAAAAGCATATATAACAAGAACGTTGACTTAACTCATAGTTACGACACCAGTTTTCCAATTTGTTATTGGGTGCCATATTGAATCACCACGTTTCTTTGCTCTAGTTCCCCTAGTAGCATAAATAGCCGTCTCAAAGCTAAAAACTGCTAAGAATCGGGCTAACCACATGTGGAAGCTAGGGGGTTCAAGTTCTTTCCAGCGGGCTGACAAAATGATTCTAAGAACAGCCGTTCCAATAAATAGCAATCTTTCCTCTTGTTTTGAGAGTTCTAACGAGGAGTCATAGCCAAACATAAACAGTGTTTCGGATTCAGGGAGTTTACGCCCAAATATCACCTGCCAATAATCACTAATCGCTATTTTAATGAGATCGAGCTTTGGACAATTGCTAAACATATGTATTAGTGTCGCTAAAAGCCCTGCGAACATCTAGGACACAAATCATTTTCCCTTTTACCCCAGTTGAATAGTTTGACAGGAGTATAGTAAAGGTTGAATACAGTTTTATACGTCTGAGCTTTAAGATTACTAGCCATAAACAAAGAATCACTTAGTTCCAACACTTTATAAATATCGACATTAGGATTACTAATTTTTCTAGCCCAGTTTGCTTCGGTTTTCTCCAAATCATCTTGGATGTTAGTTAATAAAATATCATACAGTAATCCTATTTTTATATTCGGTCTATTAACAGCTTCTATAATATCCACTCTTGTTAAACTTATGGCCGATCCTTTTGCTTTGAGATTAGCATAGATTTGCACATATTTAATATAATCACCATTAGATAATTGATATTTATTCTTTAAATCTATAAACTTAGTTTCAAAATTATTTAACAGAAAATCCTTTATTCTACAGATTCCAAGTCTTTTCCATTTCCTAGCTATAACATCATGGGAGAGGCCATGAGTGGTTTTCGGTTGCCATAGTGAGGTGTATCTATTAAATTTCGTAATTTTCATATGTTTAACAATCTTAGCCCAAACCTTCCAAGCACTGCTTACAATTTCAAATTTACATATCTTTCTAATATCTTTGGCTTCTGTTTGTTGTAAAAACAGCCCATTTACATCTCTTCCGAGAACTAGCTCATAAATTGATGGTAAAACACTGACGTCTACGATAGCTATCTCAGGACTAAAATTAAGCAGGGGTGACATTTGTTTAAGGATTGCTGCCCAATGATATAGGCTAGTATTGGGAATGGCAAGCCCACCTCTATCTCTAGGTAATGATAATAACTTGTGGGATCTCCTGATCTTTCCTTGTTGCCATAAAAATTTGCTCATAAGAGAGTCAAGTAGTTTTAGGGTTTTAGAGGCTACTGCAAAGGGAATTGCACGGAACAAATATAGACATCTAGGCAGCACATTCATTTTAAGAAAATTGCCTCTTCCGATGATTGATAAGTGTAAACCATTAACCCGATCCAGATCTTTTTGAATTTTTTCAATAAGAGGGTTATAATTAAGAACATTTATTAATTTAACATCAGGGCTGATAGTAATTCCTAAATAGGTAGCTCTATCAGCTCTTCTCTGATCGATATAGTTAATGTTATCAGTACAAAGTACAATTGTCTTCCCCCGGTTCAGAGAATACCCTGAATGGATACCATATTCAGAGGTGAGGGACACGATTTCCTCCATAGCCTCAATCGGGTCGGATGTAATAACCGCGATATTATCGGCATATGTCAGAACATTTGTCGCGTATTGATCACAAATAATTGGGTTGATGGATTGGCTCTCAAGAATTTTTAAAATTAATGGATTTATATACAGTGCAAATAATCGGGGTGAGCATGGGCACCCTTGTCTGGTGCCCCAGGTGATGTTAATATAACCAGATTCAGTTCCTAACATCTGAAGTTTGGCTCTGGGTGATATATACATAGATTTAATGGCTTTAATAAATTTCATCACTTTGGCAAGTTAGTTGCTCAGGGGGTTTTCCTTTCTTAGGGAAGACAATTATATTTGTTTCTTTCCAAGAGTGTGGAGATACACCATTCCATTGTATTCCCAGAAAGAGATCAAGCAGCAGAGGAGATAATTGACGATTAAGTATCTTATACAGGTCTATTGGTATTTTATCAGGTCCAGCTGCTTTGCCCGATGAGAGTGACAACAGAGCATTTTCCACTTCGTGTAAGGTGATTTCACCTTCTAAATCATCCCTAGTAATATCATCTAGGATTTTTGATGCCTCATGATTATGAAGGAGATTATTAAGAAAACAGAATATTTCATTATCAGTAGATTTAGCTTCTTCAGTGTAGAGTTTCTGATAATATTGTTGAAATTGATAAATGATGTCAGGAGTGTTAGTGTAGGTTCGACCACTATCAGTTATCTGACTAATATAGCTAGATACATTCTTTTGTCTAGTGCGTAGAGCCAGTTGCCTCTACCAACTCTCTCCCCAATCTCATAAACATCTTTCCTATATGCTTTATAAGTTTGGGCCGCTTTTTCACTAAGGCTTGCATTCAGCTCCGCTTTCAACAATGATAATTGATACATTGATTGTTTTGCATCTAATCTTTGTGAGATGATCAAAGTGTGATTTTCTTCCGCCTTTGCTAAGGCCGCGTGTTTCAAGCTATAGTTCATGGTATTTTGTTTTTTAGCCCTAGCTTGAAAGCTTATAGTTTCCCCCCTAAGTGCTGATTTGTAGCAGTCCCATACCACATTCCTTGTGGCGCTAAAACGATTAATATTAAAAAAATTCCTCTGTCCAATTACTAATATAGTTAATATAGTCATTGTTAGAGAGCAATTTGCGATCAAATGTCAATTGTCCAGATTTGTTAGTTGACGTTTCTATTTTCATTGTGAAGGCCAGGGCATTATGATCTGATATCATTTTGGGGTATTTACTGATAGAGGATTATTTTTAATCATTTGTTAAGCGCGCTGTCACCATGGCAGGCATCCTGGCGCTGACTGAGACTAATGGAGGGGGAAAGGTCAGAAACAGCAGGGGACAAGATTAGTGGACAGGGGTCTTGGGGAAAAGCCAGGTTTTAATTCTTTTCCCGAAGGGTAGAAATTCAGAAATATGTCTAATTTCCGCTGGGAGCGAGTTCCAAAGCTTGGCAGCTGCCACGTTGAAGGATCTGCCACCGGATCTGATTTTTTTGAATTTTGGAACTATTGCCAGCCTGGCTTCAGAAGAGCGAAGCTGCCTAGCTGGGGTATACCAAGCAAATTTGGATTGGAGGGAGGCAGGGCCTATTGCATGTAATGCCCTAAACACAATACAGAGGGCTTTAAATTGGACCCTCTGCCTCACCGGAAGCCAGTGGAGTTTGCTCAAAGAGGAGGCTCCACTTGCTCTTCTAGGAAGCCCCAGTGCTAATTTTGCCGCTGCTGTTTGGACTCTTCGGAGTCTGTCTAACAGGAACCCAGGGGATTCCAGCAGCAAGGCGTTGCAGTAGTCTAGACGACTAAGGATGGTACAGCGTAACACTTGGGCCCGTGCATGAGTAGGGAGGAGAGGCAGTATCTTCCTTAGGGAGCGAAGGATAGCGAAGCAACAGGCAGAGGTCTTTTGGATGTGTGTCTCCATACTGAGTGCCTGATTCAGCATGATCCCAAGGTTGCGGATTGTGGCTACTGGACGCACTATGGTCCCGGATTCAGGTGGCCAGAAGTTGTCTGGGAAGGGCCGAGGAATCTTAGTACTAGTGCTAAAAAGTACCTCCGTTTTCCCTGCGTTGAATTGGAGGGAGTTGTTTTTTAGCCAGTGAGAGGTGTCACGTAGACAATTGTGAAAAGTCTCAATAGAGATAGAGTCTTCTCCCTCAAAGGAGAGTATCAACTGCATATCGTCAGCGTAGTTGATAATTTTGATGTTGTAGCTTTTGATAAGCGAGATCAGAGGTCTTAGGTAGAGATTAAAAAGAATTGGACTGATTGCAGAGCCCTGGGGGACCCCATGTGGAACCAAAGAGAACACCGACTGAAAAGGGGGGATGGATACCGCTTGCTGTCTATCCTGGAGGAACGAGTGGAACCACTGTACTGCCGAACCTCTTATGCCTGCCTCAGACAGTCGTTCCAACAGAATGTCATGGTTCACGGTGTCAAAGGCGGCAGACATGTCAAGCAGGATAAGGAACGCTGCCTGTCTTCTGTCTGCACGCCTCTGAAGCTCATCCATCGCGGTGATCAAGGCGGTCTCAGTACCGTGGGTGGGCCTGAAACCAAATTGATCTGCGTCAAGAAGATGATGACGTTCCAGATGGGTAGAGAGGGTGTTACTAACCCAGCTTTCAACAATCTTGGCTGGGAAGGGCAGCAGAGATATGGGACGGTAGTTCTTAGAACAGTCTGGGTCGAGAGAGGGCTTTTTTAACAGAGGGGAAACTAATGCCCGCTTCCACTGAGCAGGAACTATTCCAGTTGCAAGAGATTGATTGCAAATAACGTGCAGAGAGGGAAGGAGTTCCAGCTCAAATTCTTTCCAGACTTTGTGGGGGACAGGGTCTAAAGGAGACCCAGAGGAGATCTTGCTGGCGAGTTTAACGAAGGCCTCATACGAGATAGAAGGGAACTCAAGTAGGAGGTCATTTGAGGCCAATGGTGGCACTGCTGGCTGGTTCAAGGAAGGTCTCGGATTGAGATCGGGGTGAAGGGTGGAGTCAGGGGAGGCATCTAGGTCCTTAATGATGAGCTCAATTTTATTTTTAAAAAACGCAGCAAGATTGTCACAGAGATCTTGAGACGGGACAATGGTGTTTTTGACACATTCCGGGTTGGTGACACTATTCAATATATTAAAGATGTTTCTACAGCTGTTAGGGGAATTGCAGATCATGGAGGAATAGTAGTCAGCTTTAGATTTTTTAATTGAGTTCTTATATTCCCGCACTTTATTTTTCCAAAGTTCTTTGGTGGTTTCAGTGTAATTCCGTCTCCACCTTCTCTCAGCCTGTTTACAGCTATGCTTCAGATCCTTTAGGCTGTCATTAAACCAGGGCGCAGAATTGACGCTCCTGCATTTGCAAGTTTTTAGAGGGGCATGAACATCAAGGATAGTGGTAAACCTTGAGCAGAGAGAGGAATAGTTATCATCGACCTGTTTATTTTCGTCAAAGAATTGATCTAAATGAAGCACTTCCCCTATAGAGTGCAGACGAGTAAGGACTTTCCAGTCTCTACTCTTGGTTTTATTGGGCAGCCCAGGAGCTTTGGAATAGTCACTCTTAAGGTCTAAGAAGAACTTAATGAGTGAATGGTCTGTCCAATCCATGGGTAGAGTTTCTCCCATTGTTACTAACTGGGGGCCTGCGAACAATAGGTCTAAGAGGTGTCCACCCCTGTGGGTTGGTCCTGTGACCAACTGGGAGAGTCCAAGGCTTTCGCAAGAGTTGAGAAGGTTGCGAAGACCGGAGTCGAGGACGCCGTTCTGCCACAGATTGAAGTCACCCAGAATGAACAGTTTGTGGTGCGAAAGTGCAATATTAGTTAAGATAGTCAAGAGCGCCTGTTGATGTTGAAGGCTAAACGCACCCGGTGGACGATAGCAGACTATCCCGGTAACAGTGTTTCCGGACTGAGTCTGAATAGATAGTCCTAAAAGTTCAGTTCCTTCGACCGAGTCTAAAGCACAGGACTTAATGTTACAGGCTGCAGTGAAAATCACACCAACCCCCCCTCCTCTACCATTAGGTCTAGGGGTATGTAGGAATTTGAACCCAGGAGGACATGTGAAGCCCGGGCCGACCATACAATCAGGGCGCGTCCAAGTTTCTGTCATAAAAAGGACGTCAAGTTCGTGAGATTCAATGAGAAGTTGGATTTCGATACTGTGTTTGGGCAGGGACCTTACAATCAGGAGTTCACATTTCAACAGATTGCGTAGCTAGATCCCTAGTTGTGAATACATAATCTATACGAACGTGTTTTTGATGTGGATGCGAAAAATATGTGTATCCAGCATTCTGGGTGTTCTGATTTTTTTTCCTCCCATATATCAATTAGCCCCAAACTATTCACAAGTCTCCTAATTGCTTTATATACTTTAGGTTTCCGGCCGGAATAGGTCTGTTGTATAAGACTATTATTATTGAGCATAGGATTAAGAGAGATATTGAAATCCCCACACATAATTAGAGGGACCTGCCAAGTGGCGAGTTCTGATTCAAGAAATGTGAAAATTGTAGGATCATCTTGTTAGAGCCGTAAATGGTACAGATAGTTATGCCTATGGCAAGTTTTACAATTGCCCATCTTCCATGAGAATCAGAGAGGTAACGTACCGGTCCACCTAAGTGTGATTTGGCTAGGATTGCGACTCCTCTTATATTTGATGACTGCGTTGATGCAGCTAACAAATTATAACCTCTTACTTTCAATAATGATCTCCTAGCCCATGGTACATGTGTCTCTTGGAGACATAGTATATCTACTGGATTCAGGCCAATTAGTTCTGCGAATCGACGTTGTTTCTCATTGTTCAATAGCCCCCTACATTCCAGGTTTGTATAACCAATTTACCCATTGTTTATCACAAAAGATTGACCAAGAGATTCTTTTGGTGTCTTGTTATTATAATCAGTCATTATACAATTCATAGATTTTTTAATAAATTTGAAAAAAAAGAAGTTGAAGCATTTTTTTGTCGTCGAATCTGGTTCATTTCTATTTTTTATTTGAGTACCCCACCAACCCCCCCCACAACCCCTCCCACCCCGCCCGCACCCTCCCCCCCCCCCCCCCCCCCCCCCCAAGGTGTAGGCCATCAGGCTCTACCAGAGTCTGAATAATGATGGATGCAGTGTAACACCTGAGCTACCTGTTCCACTAAATGAGAAGAAAAATGAATAATTTCATGGTGTATTGATGTAGTGAGAGAAATTAAGAGACATTAAATATTCCAGAGAAGGAAAAAAGAAGGCATGCTACTAAACGTTTTTCAACATACCTAAACATATTTAGAAAAAGCATAAAAAATCGTAAGTAATAACAATACACTCAGGCATAAATTACAAATCTAATTTTCAATTAATATTCTATTCAGATAATTAATGCAAATCCTCTAGGTAGTTTTTGGCTTTGATCTCAGAAAATAAAAAAATTGTTTGGTCACCCCACACAACCTTAAACTTAGCCGGATTATTAAAAAATGCTTGGGCTCCTTTCTCTTGAAAGGGTTTGATTAATGACCTTAGGCGCCAACGTCTCTCAACAGTAGCATGACAAAAATCAGGTCTAGTAAAAAAGGTAATTTCATTAAAGGTTAATTTGTGATCAGGTCTTGCTTTTTCTGCTACTGTTTGCCTTAACAAAAAATTACCAAAGTACACTAATATGGCACGAGGATATAGTCCTGGTTTGGGCGGGGGGTTAAAGGGCATTCGATGGGCACGCTGAACTTCAACGTCCCAATCCCAGGTTGTTAGTTCCGGCATCGCCTTGCTAAGTAGTTCCACAACAAAAGAACGTATATTTGCACCCTCCATCTTTTCGGGGACCCCCAGTATGCGTAGATTGTTCTTGCGCTGCCGATTCACAAAATCCTCCAGCTTCCATTTAAAGTCGACTAATTCAGCGTCTTGCAGCTTGCTTTTCCCTGAATTTGCCGTTACCTCGTTTTCTGCAGAGAGTACCCTTGCTTCTATTTCGGTGACTCTTTCCCCAATTTGATTACATGTCTTAGTCAGTTTTTTAACCACCCCTTGAACTTTGCGTATAGCTGCCCGGGATCGTTTGCTGTCAATAGCTGTCTGTTCTCTATGAGCAGCAATAGCCTGTAATATAGTTTCAACAGCATTTAAGGGGATCTCTTGGCTATTGACCATGTCAACGTCTGCTTCTCACCCTTGAGCAGCTTGTGTAGATTGCATTTTGGTTCGAGAGGTAGCAAGATGCTCAACCGGCACTCGATGACTCAGCCTGGATACTGTTTTAGCCTTAGATCTGATTGTGTTAAGCTGTATACCCTCCTCGAGGCTTCCTTCATCCGAAGTGTTAGAAAAGGGCAAAGATTCGTCATTTTCATCTTCGGATTCATCACAAAATTTTTCATCTTCGTCGTCAAGTGATCTAGATTCTGACTCAACCTCTACTCCTGAAAATGAGTAGAATACATTTGTCTCTTTTTCACATTCAATTGAAGCAGGATGATTAGAATTTTTCGGGTCAGCATTGGACGTTGGTTGTTCACCATCAATGTGTTCATTAGGTTCAATGTCTAGTGACTGAGGCGGTGGATCCGTAGCTAATTGACCATAAGCAATAATAGCTGGGGTAGGAAGCAGTGTGTCTGTTCTAGTTCGCTCATTCCCAGTCCCAGTCTCACTTATCTCCTGGCTAGGAGTGTCAGGCGTATTTGCAGCGGAGATCAACATAATTTGCCCTACCGCAGTTTCGGCTACACCCATGATATTCTCTCCAGCGCCAGAAAATGACATGCTATTTTTTCCCGTGGCTATTTGTCGACCAATACCAGTATTAGAAGGTGAACCAGCAATGTCATTTTCAACAAGGGCCGCCTCAATAGGCTCTCCAATATCTTGTGTACTCATGGTGTTGGTGGTCGTAGCCGGCTGCACACGTTTTGGTGAACCCACAGAATTATTGACATTTTCCAGATCCGGCGTTGGTGACGAATTGGGATGTTGAGAGTTAGGGGAGGCGTTTATTGTAGCACCTTGTTTTCTCAGCAATAGATCTATTACTGAAATTCCTGGAGTAGCCATTATTGGCGTGTTATCCTTATTTATTTTGCGTTTGGACGCTAGCACCTCTTGTCATGGTGTGGACTCAGCAGAAGCATTAGGCTGTTTTTTATTCCTAGGTTTCATAGTTGTATTGCTTCCAGACGCAGATCCTGCTGTTTTCTGTGAAATATCTTGAGTTTGCTGTAGTTCTTCTAATTCAGCCTCACGCAGAGCTCTGGCAGCCTTTGCTAATCTCGAGCGGGCTGCTGCTGCAGACGCAGCTTTGGAAGGCATGTTAGTAGCTGCTAACCTGGTAATGCAACACCCGGTTACCACGGTCGGATTAGGGGGCGAGAATATCAATCTGCACACTGCCCGTCCCAGCGCTAGGTACAAATCTCCTGAGAGATATTTCCTCCGATCCCGTAGCAGCTCGTGAAAAACAAAAAAAACAGACGTCACCTCTGTCTCACCCTCTGCCTTGGATTCCTGCACGCAGGGGACGCTGAATAATTGCTGACTCTGACTCTGACTCAGGCGTGTCAATTGGGAGCACCGGTGAGTGGTTCCACCCTCGATCTCGCAGACAATCCAGCCAAGCAATGCCTGCAGCCTTTCAATCGAGTCCGTCGTCTCCGGTATTCGTTTACCTGGATATGGCGTTTCACAGCCTGCACCGAGCATTGCTCCCCGTTCTCCCGTAAAACTTACTGGATTTCAGGTATGACTTCGGGTTTCAGCCCATCCGGCGGCAGGCATAAAAAATAACTTTCTCTGTGTTTTCGTTTTTTTTTTTTCCTTTTCTTTATCTGGTTTCTCTCACTGGCTCGCAATGCTCCATTTAATTAATTATTTACCATCGTTTTTCATGTCTCGACGATTTCCTGCTTTGAGGTATTCTTGATATGGTAGTTGAAGCGGAGCTCTGGCGTTGTGCTGCACTTCGGTCTAAGGCCAGACCGCCATCTTGCCTCTATCTCTCTGGACACCCTAAGAATGTCAATGCATTCCTGTGAGAGGCCTAAGTGTTGGAGGAATTAAGGAGCCATGCTGTCAAGCCAAAGAGGGAACATTGTGGTGGAAAATCTGCCCTCCGAGCTCGTAGAGGATATCCTGTCTGCCTGGCATCTTCCTGTGTGATCTTTCAGATACGTGGAGGAGATACGGGAACCACCACTGGCAAGGCCAATCCGGTGCTCTGTGGATCATTCTGGTCCTTGCCCAGAAGAGTTTATTCTGACATTGAAAATCAGCGTATTGGGAGGAAACGTGTAAAGAAATGTCCCAGGCCAGTTTATCTAATGGGTATTCCCCTTTGTTCCTGGTCAGTAGAATATGGATTCAAGCTCTTGGCATTTTTGTTGTTTTTATCTGCAAACAGGTCTATTTGCAAATGCCCCCGCTCTCAAAACATGTCTTCCACAACGTCATCATGCACAATCCTGTTGTGTGCTTCAGCAAAATTGGGATTGAGGTAGTCCGTCTGAGTATTCTGTTTTTCTGGCAGGTGAATAGCTGAAATTGTCAAATTCCCGGCTATTAGCCAGATCCAGATAGCCTGCGCTCCCAGAGACAGGACAAGAGCAAGTGCCCCCCCCGCCCTGCTTGTTTAGATTGTGGTTGTGTAGTCCATTGGAATCAAAAGAGAGCTGGTCTGTATTGATTGGGAAGAAGGACTTGAGGGCTATATGGACCACCCGTAGCTCCAGCATGTTGATATGATATTGCTGTTCCTCATCTGACCACAGGCCCTGCGTTTGCAGAGAGCCCATGTGAGCACCCCATCCCTGGGAGGAGGCATCTCTGATGATAGTTTATGTAGGTGGATCTTGCTGAAAAGGGACCCAAGCCAGTACATTTTAATGCTGAGATCACCATGGGAGCAATTGTTTCACAGCTTGTGGGAGAGTCAGCTTGTCGTCACACCTTTCTGAAAACTGATTCTCCCAGGACACTTCTTGCCACAACAATTTGGGCCTCCAGATTCTGTTACAATGGTCATATGTGCTGTCTGGTATGGAGGTTCAATGAAAATACACAAGGCCAATGATCCCAGAAGAGATGCCATCTGTCTGACCGATGGGTGCAGTTTATGGAGTCGGTTGGAACACTTCTGAGTGTTTGAGGATAGTCTCTCTTCCGAAGGACACTCTCTTGCGGCATTTGCATCCAGAGTTGCACACAGGTAGTGTTGTTTTTGGGTTGGTATTTGTATTGATTTTCTGAAATTGATCTGAAGATTTAGAAGTTGGAGGGTCGCGATGCAGATCTTAAAATGCCTTTCCGTTTGTCCAGAAGTGGAGCTTTTTATGAGCCAGTTGTCTTAAGTATAGGTAGAGAAATATTTATCTCCTTCTTAAGGATGCGGCTAGTCTAGCCATGCAATTTGAGAATGTGTGGGGTGCTGATTTCAGGCCGAATGGTAGTGCCTTGTACTGGTAGTGTTTGGATGCCACGTGGAATCGTAGAAAGATCAGGTGTATTTTGATGATTGGTATGTGGAAGTAAGTATCCTGGAGCTCAATGGAACACCTTCAGTCCCCCTGATGGAGTTGAGGCTACATCTGGTGGAAGACAAGCATCCTGAATATTTGTTTGCAGATAAACTCGTTTAACAGTTGTAAGTCTAGAATGGTTCTGAATTTTCTGTTTGGACCTTTCTTCCTTACCAGGAAGTAATAAAAGTATACTTCTAGCCTCCTTTGTGAGCTTGGGACTTCCTCTATGGCCTCCTTTTGGAACAGACTGCTTCACTCTGTAGGAGGGCTCACTATGATATTGTAATGAGGCTATAGTGAGGTCATAGAATTAACTGCAGACATTGCTAAGTTAGCGTTAGTTACCATATGCTTGGCAGCCATCTTGTCACTTTTGCGCACTTTACTACATGGCTTTAATCTCGTGGCTAGGCTGCTGGTGCATTCTCACATGAGAACTGTCTGCTTTACACACATTTAACTATACACTGTGCTCCTTGTCTGCACAGCATGTTCAAGGTCCAAAACAATGCATGCTGTTGATTCACTTTGGTCATTCCCACGCCCATAGACTCAACATCAAACACAGCTGCGCTACTGAAAGTCGAGGGCTTTTAATATGGCATTGCATGCATAAAAAGGCACTTGGAGAGATTCATTCCAACGAAGAAGAGCTGTGCTTGTCCTGAGATGTAATTCCTTTCATTTAAACTTGGAGGTATGGGGTCTCCCTGACAAAGCCTAGAGGTCTTCTATACTTATAATAAACTAGCTTATAGCACGGGGAGTGTGGTAAGGCACAGTAGTCCTGTTTCCACTGTCATTATAATATGATTTCCCCTTTTGTGCTTTATGGAATTGTAACCATGCTAATTATATTGTTCTTATGCATTTTGCTTCTTGTGTTGGCTAGTATACTGCATTGTAGAGCACTTTAGTTAAAATAAAAATGTTAAACTATATCATGTCTCTGTTTACTCAAGTTGTGGACAAGTATGAGTGTTTGAATGAATGAGTGTTCTTCTTCCCGCTATTCCTGAGAGGGACGGAGTGACGTGTCCTAGGATAATCATTGGTAGCTTCGCTGTAGTATGGAGAATGAATGAGACACTATAGCTAGTCGGATTGGGGTTCTGGGCACCGAGGTGGGTTGTCTGGTACACCACTACACACCCAGGTCCTGGTTTCCTGCGCATAGTTCTGTGTATGTGCAGAATCCCTGCAACATGGCACCCAGGTCCTGGTTTCCTGCGCATAGTTCTGTGTATATGCAGAATCCCTGCAACATGGCACACCTAAGGTTTGGTCTGGTTCTTATTTAAGAGGCACTCAAGTAGAACTGGTGCTTGTCCACAATACCCTCGCTTCTGTTATCCGGTAAACAGTGTGACGGCATAACCTACCGATATTGATGTTTTTATAGGTCTTTTCAAGCTTGATATAATTAAAAGCTTTTTCGTTTGAATTACTACCCTGTATTGCGCCTCCACGCATTAGGGTGTTCTTCTTTCCTAGTCCTTATGGCTGATATTCGATATTGCAGCTCATAGCCATGCACGGCTCCATCGTCATTTGCAAGCATATTGCGTACCAGATGCGGGTATCGATCTTATTTTTGTAGTTGGAGCTGATCCATCTTTCCACTTTGAGGTGTTTTATTCTTGGGTGACTTTCCCGGCAGTGAATGGAGATGATGACGTGTTACATGTTTACACTCACACTGCACCACCTGTGGCTTATCAGCCTTATAGGATTCTTGAGGTTCTGATTTTGGCATGGCAACACCATATTTGGTGTAATAGCGCCCTACCCCACACAGTGACTCCGGTCCGTTTAGGCTCTTTATCAATTCCCGGGGCCACTTGGCCAGTTTTGGTCGGGTTCACACCACATCCACGTTATTTGGCAGTAAGAGTGGAAGAACTTTGTGTATTGCATGGCTCCTTATTTGAGGTACACCGAGCACTCGTGCAATACGTCTCACGCAATCTCCAGGTGGGAGCACCTGGGGTTGCTGTACAACCAGCTGGACCTGGCAGGATGTATATTAGTCCTGTCATGGTTAATTCGGTTATGGGCAATCGTTCACAGAATAAGGATGATGAACCTTACTGGCTTGCTGATAAATTTGACCAGCTGTAAGCCGTATTTCCAAATACCACTCCTGTGGAAAAGCACAGGATTTTAACTATTAGTTTGCAGAAAGACTTAATACCCAAGGTGACTGATTGTAAAAATTGGGGTAAAGTGTTTGCGGCGGTGTATGCGAAATGTTTTGGCACACCGTTAATGACAGTGCTGCCCTCCGTGATTAAGCGTGTTCAGGATGAGCACGGACCTGAGGCAGCTGTGGAATTGGGGATGAGGTTGGTTGGAGCGTTCGATGTAGCTGCTGATCTGATCCTTGCTAATGTCAAGGGAGATGCAATCAACTTTCATGTGTCTAATGCGTTACGCCTTGTCCCAGAAGATGAGAAACCCCCCGCTTTATCAAAAATCATTCAGACCGTCCAGGATTTCGCGATTTGCCAAAAAATCGCGAAATCTGCAGTTTTGTAAAAATGCCGCGATTTTTACAAAACTGCCCGCGAAATTTTGGACGATTGGTGAGCTCATAGAAGGATGCCCCTTTTAGGTGTACAGCTCTGCCCTAGTGGCTGAGAAGTGCATGCTGCGGTATCAGATGTGTCTTGCTAATGTTTCAGGAGCTGGGGGAGGAAGGGGGGATTAAAAGAACTCGCTCAACCTGCTGGAATGTCGGCCCCCACGTGTCTATTCCTGCATGACGCCCTCATGGGGAACAGGGGGCGGCTTCACTCCTAGAAAAAACTGCGAGGGAGGGAAAGATGTGCAGCGTGGAGAGGGGGGAGGGGGTGTGGGGGGCTGAAAAGTGAGATTTGAAAGAGCTGCAAATGAGACCTGAGAACAAGGATTTGAGGGGGAAGGGAGGGAGAGGGAGAAAGAATGAGGGGACGAAACGGGGAGGGCAGGAGGATGCAGAGGCGAGGGGAAAAGAGATTGGGGAGGGGGAAAGGTGAAGAGACAAGAAACTGAGAAAAGGGTGAGATCTGAACGAAGAGTGAAGGAGCTAGAAAGGGGAAGGTTGGAAAGAAATGGAAGGTGTGAGTTGGTGAGGGTGGGAAGGGAGAGAGAGATGGGATAGAAGAATTAGCGGCGCACCACTGATCTCAGTGGCAGGTCAGAAAGGGCCATGGGTTTAGGTGGCACTGAAGGGAGCTTTTAAAGGGCCCCTCTTTGGTTGTTCTGATTACTTTTTGTTTTATTTTATTCTCTTATGACTTTGCGATTTATTATTTAGTTAACATCCCATCCTGGAGAAATGTTTGAATTCTGTGCATGCTTTCTTTCGATTCCTGGAGAGACGTCACAGACTGGTCTGACGAGAGATCCCAGACTATGACATCACTTCCGGAGCCTGACTCGTCCAGTTCCCATGCTAAGGCCAGCCGATCTCCAGATATGAGACCATTTTCCTGAAATATGTTAAAATGAAAGACGGGTGCAGCCAGTCTTGAAACTACTAATATTTTGCTAACTCAAACTGCATTCTGGCGTTTAAAAGTGGTTATGTCAATTTCTGTGGCTGTTTGTGATTTCACAGATTTGAGACACTGTCGAGTTTTGTACAACAGATAAGGAGCGTTATCTGTTTACGTTGAACTGCTTGAGATTTCATAGAAGGCTAACATGTCATGTTTGCATTTCATTGATTGTTTATGACGTCATAAATGAGAACTGTTCACATTCGTCTCTCTGATTGTGATGTAATAGAGAGCACTGTTTACATTCCACTGTTTGCGGTGAAATGTGAACACATTCTTACATTTCATAGCCTGTGACGTCATGGAATTAGAGCACAAAGTGTTTACGTTCAACTGTTTGTGATTTCACAAAGGGAAGGAAGAGAGGGATGGGATAGAAGAATTAGGTGTGCAAAAAGAGGCCAAGGCTAAAGATGGGAGGGAAGAGAGAGGCCTTGAGGGGGGCAGAACGAGGTTGAGATGGGGAAAAGAGGAGCAGAAGAGATATGAGAAGAATGGAGAAAGAGTACAAGATGTAGAGAGCGGTGGGACAGGAGAATAGAGATGCGAGGAGAATGAGTAAAAGGTTCCCCTAGCGGAAATAGAGAGGGGGAGGGAGAGCTTGAGAGCTGAAGTGGGGGAGGAGGGCAAAGAGGATAGAAGAGAAGAGGGGGAGAGGTGGGGAGATGGAATGTAAACGAGAGACAAAGATAGAAGAGATGGGAAGACACAGGAGAAGTGCGGGAAGTGAATGCGGAAGAGAGGAGAGAAGGAATAAGTGAAAGATAGGAAGGGAGCGAAAGATGCAGAGGGAATGGGAGCCAGAAGGTAAAGAGGAGAGGAGAAGAGAACGAAGAGGTCTTGAGAAAGAGTGAACGGTGTATAGAAGGATGAAAGTGAGAGGAAGAGGAGGGATGCCTGGGAGGAGGAATAAAAGGGTTAGAGGGAAAGCTAAAGGGCGAGACGTGGGGAGAAGAGAAGTAACCCAAGGTTCAATGCTCTTAATTCATGAGAAACGCAGACTCTGTAAGACTAAAATGTCCGTAAGAGCCCTGACAGGCTAGCTGAGTCTTTATTTCAATTATTTATCTACTTGATACTTTGCGGCAATTTTGATTTTGCGGGGCAATAACATGTTAATTGTATTCCTTAATGCACACAAATGTGCCAGTCCTGTACATACCATGCCTTTTCCTCTGGCTAAATTCCCGCAGGGTTGCTTTGCTGAAATCGAACAAAGGGTAATATTGAGTGTGATAGGCATCACAACACTTACAATCTCGGTCTCTGGGCAAACAGGTGTTTGAAGGGGGATCGCAATTTAATGGGCGTGTTATAATCAGGCCGTATACTTTTATGTATTCACTATCCAAGATACATAGACAAACTTATGCCTGCAAGCAATGTTACTTAAATGTAAATACTAATCAGGGCCTATTTCAAAGTGGAATACTCTGCTAAAACAGTTTTCATTGTTTTAATGCTGAAAATGAATGATTAGGAGTAAAATAAGTTGCCGCAAAAATGCCGCTAAATTTCCATATTTGTGCAGCTAAAGTTCCATATTTGTGCCGCTAAATTTGCTAATCCATGCTGCTATATCCTGGGGGGTCTGATCATTGCGAATGCCTATAAGACAATTGGCCGCAATAGTATGGGTATTAAATCTTTTGTTAAAATACCAGCACAACAGCAAACACAGACGGTACAGTCTGCAAAAGACGACCGTCCAAGATTTCCTAAGAAAAACAACAGAAACAAGGGTCGTGTGCCACGTCCCCTGTGCCCGAGTCTTCTGAGCGCACTTATGATTTGCATGATCACGCGCAAATTAGGTCTCCTGACAGATTTCGGGTTCCTTATCAGCGTTCTCCTTGTTCTTCACAGGGCACATCAGGCTCACAGGCTAGTGGCGGAGAACGCCAGGAGCGCAGAAGAGGTCGAGGTGCCCCGCAAGGACGTGAGCAGCCTCGTCAGACTGACGGAAAAGGCAAACAGGACGATTTTCCTCGTCAGCCCCCACAGTTTCAGAAAAAGAAAGTTGCTGCATTAATAGCGAGATATGCCACATAGACTATGAGGACATGGCTCCAAAACCTAACGTGGGCAGTAACGCTGCTAGACAGCGCAGCAGAGGTTACTATAGTGCAGCAAGCACTGTGTCCATTTCAGGATGCGACAGCAACTGAAACGTTTATCACATTGAAACTGCTGATACCCGAGTGGCTCCCCCTGACCGATTATATGACATAGTCCTTATGATTGAAGGTGACATACAATGTGTAATTAAAGGGATCTTTTGGGAAAATCTGACGTCTTTTTAAGACATTTTGTTGGCGGAGACAGATTGGCCCCCACCTTTTGTTCTTGCAGCTCTGAGAGAGGAGGAAGTGATACTCCTGAGTTTTTCACGTAACTTCTCGAAGGAGCACACAGAGGCTTTTGCAGAAGAGTGGGCTTTGGTGCTTGCACCGGCGTTGTACCGTACTCAGATAGGCTGGGATAAAGATTCCCCCCGCATGAGATACCATTACGGTCCATGCCACAGCCACAACGTCAGTATCTCATCCGGCGGGAGGCAAAAGCTCCTATTTTGGAAATTCTAGCTCAACTAGAATTTCAAGGAGTAATTGAGACATGTGTGTCACTGATGAATAACCCTTTGTTTACCGTAACCAAACCTGATGGGTCGTACCGCCTAGTTTTGGATTATCAGCATTTAAATTCTCATTGTCGTATCTCTGCGGTTCAGAATACCCATAGTTCTGCTCTAGTGGACAGTATAGTTCGTAAAAAATATAAAACTACCCTTGATATTTCCAATGGCTTTTTCAGTCTCTATTTGTCACTTGAAAGCAGTCCATGGACCGTCTTTACCTCCGGCGGAAAACAAAAAAATTTCGGTGTTTGCTATAGGCTACAAAAACAGCCCAGGTGTATTGGCCGCCCGTGTCGTCTCTTTATTGGACAGCGTAGACCCTGATGCGTATTCCTGCGTTGATTATATTTATCTCACGGATGACGAATTATGGCCGCATCTTTGTCGAGTGGATCGAATTATACTTTTGTTTGCGGACTATGGCTATAAGTTTAACTTTGCAAAATCACACACTGCAGAGTCTACAGTGTTGTTCTTGGGCAACGAGCTCAATGAGAAGGTAGAGGTTTGGCGCAGCATTTCTTGGAGAAATGCATACGCTTGCGAACTCCTACAACACTGAAAAAACTACAGTCTTTTCTGGGATTTTTAAACTTTGTCGAACCTATATTCCCGAGTATGCCTAGCGTATCAAACCATTGTATGCTTTGATACAACCTACTTTTTCAAAAGCCTGCTGGCTTCTGGACCATTCATCTATCCTGCAAGCTTTGAAGTCTGATCTTCTTGAATCTAAATACTTGTTGACATGTGACAACCACACTAACTTGGTGATACATATCGTGCCTGGCACTGTGGATTTCACATACTTGATGTTTAATTCGGCGACACAGTGCCTATTGCATAAAAGAGACATTGTACACTTCGGCTGTACTGCGGTTTTCAACTGTTGAAAAAATCTTGACAGCTGTCCAGATAGCGATCCTGAATGAACCTCTCATCTTCGCCCTTCAACAGCTGGAGGTCTCCGTCTATAACTATGCGGATGACCTCCAGCTTATCTTTTCCTTATCTTTTCCTCCGAGTCAATTTCCAACTTTCACTCTGTTATGACTTTCATCCAGGACTGGATGAATCACAACCACCTGAAGCTAAACCCCGACAAAACTGAGTTGCTGCTGACAGGTGGTTGCTCCAGTCCTTGGTCTTCTCTCTTCTGGCCCCCCTCCTTAGGTTCCCCCCGACTCCTTCTTCCTCTGTAAAAACTCTTGGATTCAAACTTAATGACCAACTCTCCCTTCATTCCCAAGTTAGCTATGTTGTGTCCTTATCCTTTCTCTCCCTCCGTACCATTCGCAAAGTCTCCCGGTTCTTTTCCCCCTCCGCACTCAAACTTATAGTCCTGGCGGTGGTTACTTCCCGCCTGGATTACGGCAATGCCCTCTACTGTGGCATGCCCACGTACAACGTGAGACGTCTCCAGCTGGTCCAGAACCAGGCGGCCCGCCTGGTATTCAATTTGTCCAAATTACACCACGACACGCCCCTCCTCAAGTCCCTACACTGGCTCCCCATACAGGAACGAGCCCAGTTCAAGTTGGGCTGCATCATCTTTAATGCCCGGTCCGGTTCAGCCCCTGACTTTATCACGTCCGAAATTCATTCTTATGTTCCTCCCAGGGAGCTACGCTCATCCACCCAACAACGGCTCGTAGTTCCCCGCTTCAAACGCAAAAAATGGGGAGGCTCCAAATTTTCCACACTCGCTCCTGCATTCTGGAACTCCCTCCCGGCGCACTTGAGATCCTGCTCTCAGTACACACTCCTTCGTAAGGCCCTCAAAACCTTCCTTTTTGCACAAGCCTTCTCACTATAAAGTCCCTTTTGTGCCCCGGTCTTTCCGTCCCTCAGGGTCTTAGTACTTTACAGCGCCATGAAACCGCTCGGTGTACGCGCGCTTAAGAAATATTTTAAACTCAAACTCAACGTGCTCTGGCACAGGGGAAGCACATTTTAGTTATCACATCATATCCTGCTCTGGAAGCAGTGACGAAGGCAAGTGTACCAAATGTAAAAGTTTTGCATCCACGTTGGATACAATAGGCGATTTCATTGACATCTTCGCATGTCACTTTCATCTTCGACTCGTCCCTGCAAACACAGCAATTTTTACAGTATGAATTTGTTCATCCTGCTCCTATGTCTATGTGTCCGTTGGAGGAGTACCATTGTATCATTTATACTGACGGTTCAGCGCAACCAGTGACGGCGTGAAAGCATTCTTATTCGGCAGCATGCGCAATTGGGGCAGGTGCAATAGTGAACGGAGAGTTCAAGTCAATTGTTTTACACACTCAGGCACTAGGAGACTGTACCGCCCAATTAGCTGAGATGCACCCCCTGGTGCTTGCCCTTGAGTTTGCAGATCCAAATTTGACTACTTTCATTGTAAGTGATTCTTACTACTGTGTTCAGTCTTTCAATGACAACTTACCCTTTTGGTCTCAAAACGACTATTGTGATTCTAAAGGCAGCGCAATCAAGCAAAAAATGCTTTGGGTTTGAGTCGCAGATCTTAAAGAACGTTTGCCTCTCACAAATATAATTCATACTATTGGCCACCAGCATGTAGGACTACCTGCGGTTGCCAATAGTTTAGCTGATGAAGCAGCTAAATCAGCAGTAGCCACGTTTTCAGTTGCAGTGGTTACAAGATCCATGAATAAGATTGATAATAACATCTTGGCAGCAATTGCTACTACAGAGAAGGGCAGCAATTACCCGCAGGGTTTTTGCCTTCCAGAATCTCTTATCACTTAAGTCCCGATAAAGTCCCTTATGTGAGGATTAACGACGTTGGTGACAGGTTAATTCCCAACGCGGACCGCAGACATTTGCCAACAGATTAAGCCGTCTATAGTAACACGTCCACCACAAACGCTGCTGTGTATTTCTAATAGACCTTTTGGATGTGTTTATTTAGATCACTGCAGTCCATTTTCTTCAGATACTGCCTATGAATTCATTAGTTGCAGTTGATTCGTGCACACGTTTTCTTTGGGTGTGGCCACAACGAAGTGCTGATGCCCGAACTGTCATCAGGGATTTACAGATCTTTGTGGGAATTTTTTCATGTGGCACTTTCCATTCTGACCAGGGTCCTGCGTTCGCCTCTAACGCGTACAAAGAGGCCATGGTGTCTTTGGGAGTGCAAGTCAAATTTTCGTCTCCATTCAGACCTGAGGGTAATTCTGTTGTGGAGCGAATGAACCGTGACCACAACAGCCAGGAGACACAGCGTGCAGAGGTGCCATTTAAGGAGGTAGCTAGTCCATGGCGCGTGTAGCCGCTTTCACCTCTGGGGACACCGGAGCCCGCAACTTGGTCCAGGAGGACCACAACACCCAGGAGACACAGCGTGCAGAGGCGCTATTTAAGGAGGTTGCTGGTCCACGGCGCCTGTAGCTGCTTTCCCCTCTGGAGACACCGGAGCCTGCAACTTGGTCCAGGAGGACCACAACACCCAGGAGACACAGAGCGCAGAGGCGCCATTTAAGGAGGTTGCTTGTCCGTGGCGTGGGACACGCACGGGGATGCGCCTGGGTGAAGCCGGGCCAAGGGCAGGCCCTTCCACTCCCGGAGGAGGCTAGGCTGGGCCCACTCCTTAACATCTGGATCATTTTGAAGGCACTGTGATTTCCCAAACTTTCTTTATTTCCCACGATTTGTTTGGGGAAGTACTGAACATTATTCCCATTTACAATGAGTAATCGGAAAGGACGCACGAAACAGCAGGGGGCTGGAGTTGTAGGTACCCTGGATGCCTTTCTAACAAGGGCAGAAACCATTCTAACACATCAAATAGAGTTAACAGAGTGAAGGCTCTCTTTGGACTCTCTTATTACACAAAAACGCTCATCTCTTGGCACTCACAGCATGGATGTACCCCCTTTGAGGTCCCCACAACGGTCTGCCCCTCATTTGGCTAATGCTTCATCTGAACACCCCCCCTCCCAGCGCTACATCGAGCTGGAACATAGTGATCCGGGCCAAGACAGCGTCATTCCAGCTGGAGAACAGTAACAGCAACAGTGAACCCCCAGTCAAAAGAAGAAGGGGGGCGGACCCCAAAAGCAAAAACCCTCAAAAGGGGCACACGCTGGGAAACATACAAGGACAGACAAACTGAAATTGGGGCAATCTTTACCATTAAGGTCTACTGACACTGTTATACCACCTACAGACTCGACTGATGATGATTTCCTGAAGAGGGTAGAGACCTTGGTTTCTGTGTTATTGAATCCACTTCTGTATAAAAGAGGCTGACTTCTATGGAGACCTCATGTACAACGCAATATACCCTTGTATCTAGAGATCAGACAAATTAGTTAGCGAAGTTGCCAGCTCAATCACGGGGTTCGTACTTAACATCACTTGAGAATATGGGCAGCCTCGCTCTTCAGCAGGTAGCAGGGCTCCCAGCACAGTCAGGGCCGGGGGTTGTCATAACCATAAGGGACGTGTGGGGCAATGTCTGTGATCCTAGGAATTTATCCTCTTTACCAGCCACCAATAGAACTAGCCTTCCAACTGACCCCCAAACAGCATCAAGGGGGGAGGGTGAAAATGTAGGTAATACCAGGCAACATATTAACAGAGTGAGGCAAACACCCACTGAATATCATTCTCTCCATCTTCCACCGGCAGCATTGCCTCTTGTGATTGTTTTGAGAAATGTCCCAACCTTGAGGGAAGGCCAAGTTGAAACAACTAAACAGCTAATGGATAAGTCCCTACACTGGTTGAATTGTCAAGCAGTGGGTACTGGTCATGGTGGGGGGGGGCACGTCTAGCCAATCAAATTATGGCAAGAAGGGTAGGGTGGTTGGAGATGGCCCCGAAAGTGACAAAGGGTGATTGCGTTGTGATAAGTTTCAATAATTCCTATACCCCAAGACTCTTTTTAGACCATTTGAGTAGAAATCCACCTGTTAGGACACACATCACAGCACTAGCCCTAGGGTACTTCATATAAGGGAAAACCCTGAGAGACCAAACCCGTTGGACAATCAGGAAATTCCCCTAGAGAACAGATTTGCCCCCCTTTAAGGCTTGGAGATCAGTGGCTGACTACCACCGAATCAGAAGGAGGGGCATGCCCCGGTGTCCACTGCAATTCTTGCGACCAATAGTGATAGTGAAGCGACTACCAACCCCTGTAAGAACAATAGGGGGTATACAGACATATTAAGAATAGTGTTGTGGAATGTGGCAGGCATTTCGAGCAAACTGAGTGATGTCCACTGCCTCAAACTATGGCAGGACCAAGATATTTCCTGCCTACAGGAGACTTGGGCAACAGAAGAGATCTTCCCATACCAGGCGAGCTATCCCGTCTCCCTCAGGAAGAGCCAAAGGGGGATTAATAACCTTGATCCCCAATACATTGGCTCTGAAAGTAAAGCTGTTAGAAGGAACCTGCCCATACTTTCATCTTCTCATCCTAGAGTTGGTTAACAAAGACTTCTGGCTCCTAATAAATCATTATACCAATAACTTTGGCCCAAATATGCATACAGTTTTGGAGGAAGTGGATCGTGCCATTGATAAAGTGACTAACCTTATCAACAAAAGGCTTCTTTAAATAATATATTGATGGGAGATTTTAACATCTATCCCTGTACCCATAAGATAGACTGGGTTTGTGGTATGGAGGATCTGATGGTCAATTCAGCCCACCACTTCTCTCATACCACTTAAGGAAATACTCTCAATAAGAAACTCTCATATAGAAATATGCTATTGGTTAATAACCTGTCCACTACCACTGACACTTTGCTACCAACATTTCATTGTGAATACCAGGAATCAACTATAGTTTTCATACTGATCACAAACCCCTTAAATAACAGGTGCAGTAAAGTAAAGATTCAACGGTATTAGTGACCACACAATTTTATATTGAGAAATCCAACTGGTACACAGGGTTGTGACAACCTCCCAGAAAATTGGTCAGCCAGTGCTAGCCAGGAGAAACGGATACCACCAAAACTGATAAAACGGAGGTGATACCCAAAATAATTAGGGACGCCCTTGATACCATCAATAGCTGCCTGGATTCTGACAATCACCCCCAATCTGTGGTATCTTCCTTTGTAGCACTTTTAGAACACATAAGGAAGACACTTACCAGTAAAAATATCGATAAAGTTAAAAAGGACAAGGGTTGGTTTGATTCCCTTTGCTCAAAAAAGAGGAAAACCCTCACTATAGCTTTAGGCAATAAACCAAGAAACACCGCTGAAATTGCCATACTCCACAGGGAATACAAAATGGCTAGAAAAAATAGGGAGAAGGCACTAAAGGAAGAGACCTGGGCTAAACCAGAGCAGGCTTCGGCTTGAGGCAACTCCGAGGAGTTTTGGGCAATAATAAATGGCCTCCGTTTTAAAACACCTAAAGATCCCTCATTTGATGTTAATGTAGGAGAGGAGGACTGGGTGGCTCACTTTAAAAGTATATTTTCCCCTATCGACTATCCGGCACCTTACGCATGTACTACCTCTGGGAACCATCACTCTTTCTCACTTAATGAAGTAAGGAACGGGTTAGATGCTTGTAGCACTGGGAGAGCCCCGGGTCCCGATGATGTCCTCATAGACTTTTGCTATGAGAACATGGATATATGGATGCCTTTACTAACTAATTTTTTAATAAAACTGCCATAGTTAGCCCCCCTACATCTTGGAAAACAAGCATAATCGTCCTGATTCATAAAATGGGAGATAAAGATACCCCCAAAAATTACCGACCAATCTCACTGATCGACACAACAGCCAAACGTATGGGCTGTCTTCTTTTGACGAGATTGGAGGCATGGGTGAAGAGCAGGAACATCCTAATGGAGTCCCAATATGGCTTTCAAGAAGGAAAGGGCACAACAGACCAATGCCTGAACCACTCATTGATTATGGACAAATATTCCAGACCCAAGGGTGGGAAAATCTATCTTGCTTTCATGGATTTATCTGCAGCCTTTGACTGCGTGTCCCACCCTAGACTCTGGCGAACAATGGAGGATAGGGACTCAATTAGACTTCATCAGACAACTATACTCTGACGCCTAGTCGTCAGTCCGTTACGGGAATAATGGGGAGTGCACCCGACCATTTAAGATCTTAAGAGGGGTAAGGCAAGGATGCGTCCTCGCACAGCTTCTTTTTTCCATCTATAGCAATGGTGTAGGAAAACATCTTGAGGGCGCAGCTTTGGACTTCCCTGTGTTCTCTAACCATCAGCGCCTACCAATTCTGGCGTACACTGAGGACGCCATCTTGATGGCCCGAACTGGGACGGGGGTCCAGCGTCTCATATCAGCCTACGTGGCCTTTATGAATTCACTGGATTTAAAGGTCAGCCAGACAAAATCTGTTGTAATTATCGCAGGGGCAGGGAAACGTGACAGAACACCTTTTTTCATGGATTCTGGAAAAATTGAAGTGGTGGTGTTGTTTCCCTATTTAGGTTTACTTTTTGATAAAAATCAATCATGGTCTAAATTGATAGAGGGAATAGCAGTGGGTCTGGAGAGAAGTTTAACGGCGCTAAAATCGCTCTCTAATAGGTTGGGAGCAAAACCCTTAATCTCAATGAAAACGATTTATCACGCTAAAACAAAGGTGGCAGCCATGTATGGGGCAGGTGTACGGGGGATGACCCCTAGTGACTCTCTACAGTCCATTGAGAACACATTTTTAAAATCTTTTATCTCTCTTCCCCAGTCCTACTCTAACTAATCAGTCAAAATTAACTTTATTTGGTTTATCAGAACCCTAAAGTATACATTTAAAAATAACAATCAAGATAAAAAAAAATACAAAATTCATATTCTCGAAATATTTACAATTTCTCGAAAAATTCTCATTTCAGTCCCAACTCTTAGTCTATTAAATTTTCGAGAGTAAGGTCTCTACTAGAGTCAGGAATTTTACTCCATGGCATATAAGAATGTTTGAAGTGGCATCCATCCAGCTTGTTACCGCCTGTCTGCAGGTACGAATTTTTAAGATGTTTAAGACTGATTTCAACAATTTTCTTCTTTCATCTTTTACTGTCTCGCACGTGCACATTAGGTGGTGCAAACTTTCAGTAAGGTACCCGCATAGGCGATATGACTTTTCTTGCTGTTTGCTTTTCCAAGTCGGAATCAGGTCTTTTGAGTAATGATTGCTCAGTCTATATACCATGAATTTCATTTTTAAAGAAAGCCGGAAGTGAACTTCAAGATAAAATTGAGGTTTTAATCTTTTATACGAATTGATTACGATCCAAGCATGGCAGCGTTTGGCCAATCTCCTTTTATCTTCCACCAAAGATAGTGACTGATGTTACAGATTTTATTAAATGATGTTCGTTCTAAGTGGTTGTTCCAAACTTCCTCGATATTTAATGTCTCCAGGGCGATTCGCAGGTAATCTCCCCAGGTGTTTGGTTCTGTTTGATCATATTGTATCTTAATTTCCAGCCAACTTAGGTTATTCAGTGGTCCTATTTCTGATGCTCTAAGTTTCCAGCACCATTTTGCGAAAATTGCTTTCCTTTGGTAGTCTTGATTTTGTAGGCCAAATTCTAGGCGTATTTGCGCTGGGGATGATCCTTTAAAGAGATTGAAAACTGATTTGTAAACTTTTATCTGTAGTTTATTTAGGATATCAGTTTCTTTCCCATGCCATATTTCCAACCCGTAAGACAATGTTGGTAGTAGTTGAGCTGCCATTACTTTTAAAGATATCCATATGAAGGGCATTGTAGTTTCTTTTGGAGCTGTTTATAAGCAAAGGTGAGCGATTGGGCTTTGGCTGTGATATCCCTCTTTTGTTCCACCAGGGACATATTTCTGCTCAGTTTAATACCCAATATTTATATGTGGTTATCTCCTCAATTTGTGTATTCTTTGCATACCATTTAAATTTTCCTCGGCTCACTATCTTGGTATTTGTTTTGTTAATTTCCAGGCCTAAATGGTTGATTAGTTTATTTATGACCTTTTGCAGGCCTATCGGGGTTTGGCTTACTACCACGATGTCATCTGCATATTGCAGGAACTGAATTGGCTCGTTTGCCAATTTTGGCGGATGGCCATTTACATGTTGCAGGTAGCTTTTAAAATCTGCTAGATATAAATTGAATAAGCTTGCAGAGAGCACGCAGCCCTGTTTTAGGCCATTTCTTATATTTGTTTGTGATGATATTCTTCTCCCATCTCCAAGCTTCACCTAAGCCCACGTTTCGCTATATAAAGCTATTATAGTGTCTATTAATTTCTGCGGGAGGCCCCATGATTCCAATTTTTTCCACAGTCGGTCTCGTGGTATTCTATCGAAAGCAGATTTTAGATCAATATAGCATGCCAGTAATCCTGCCTTCTTTTTTTCTGCTGTTTCTATTAATAGCGCCAATACTGAAAGGTTTGTGATGGAACCTATGCCTTCCCTGATGCCAGTTTGGAATTTTGGAATTATTTTATTTTTATTTATCCATTCCTGTAGATGACGTAATATGCAAGATGCAAAGAGTTTTGCCTCTACATTGATGAGGGCTATCAGTCTGTAATTCCCGGGTTAAATTCTGCTCCCATTTTTATAAATGGGATGGAGAGGTTACCACACCAAGACCGTGTCATCTTGTTGTCACAAAACAGTTGGTTAAAAAGTGGTGTGAGATAATTTGCCCAGAATTCAGGGTCTTGTTAATATATGCGATAGAAGCCTTTTTTTTAAAAATCTGAGAGTATTTAACCTAAACAGTGTGTCGCTGGATAACTAACAGTGTTCTCTTGTGGGCCTTAGTATGGTTTGCTGTGCAATTGTGCCGTATTTCCACGCGATTAGGTGATTGGTCGCATAGAAGTCACGACATTCTCAATATAAGGCGTTAAGATCAAAATAATACAGGAGGGCGGATATATAGAATGTCGCTTAGACCCCTAAAATTTATTTTTCATCAATTTTGATGCTTAATATCACTAGAAACGCCTACAATAGATAAATATGAACCATGAGACGCTGTGTAATATATACTGTGAGGCTGCTCGAATAAACAAAACGCCAGATTAGGTAATGAACTATTAGACAATAGAGAGCTTAACCGGTGGTGTATTTCTTCATACCAAGAAGATAAATATACAACTGAAACTACAATAAAATAGTTTTAAAAATACGGCATGTTAGTCGATAGAAGGCAGAAATAAAAGGAGATGTAATGAAGAAAACATCATAACTCCCTTAATAATTACAGGTCTTTTAAAGAAAAATACATACTCCTTTACCTGCACAGTGTGGTCTACCAAAATACGGGCCCAGGTAACTTTACAAACTTTTTTTGAATATATGGGAACTGGGGGCCCTATGTGAAATTGGCTAATTTTGACTACAGTTTCCCATAAAAAAAAATGTTAGATACATTTTTATTTTTTAATAACGTTTCTTTTAGTAATCAACCTCAGAGAAGATAACCTATCACGGTACCTCGAGTGGTTGGCGACATCCAGTTGCGATTGACAAGCAGACCCTATCAGGCTTCTTGAAAAGTTGTTTTTAGGCAAGGTAGTAGACCTTTTTGTGACTTCTATCTGTTCCACAAAAATACATAGTAAAAGAGACTGAGTCAAGTTGTATTTATCTTTGCTTATTGTTTCAGCTTATGCCCAGTGTATTTTTATAATACAGTGGCTCCAACCAAGGTTCCTAGATATTGAAATCCTTTATAATTGGTATGTATAATACACCAGTCAGAAAATTAGAACAATAATTGGGGCTATCAACAATATCTTTGAGAATTTGCTTTAATTACTTCTAGATACATACCTGGAGTGATTTCTCTATTTAACAAGTTTGCTCTTCAAGCATTGTAGCAACCCTACGAAGATAAAAAGGTAGGGATAGAGCCAAAGTGAAAAAATTCATGCTTCTTTCAATAAAATCTTGTCTAAATGGAACAAAATATAAAATGTATAAGCGTGTAGATACGATCTACTTGGATAAAAACCAGATCAGAGGTGCCTGCCATTACAAAGAATGATAGTATAAAATTGTTTTTCTGCACTATGTATAATATCGATGGGGTGGGATGTTTCATGTTTTCAGATAGAATTAAATGTATCTATCAGAATGTCGTGATAGTTTGGTGTCAGCAACACAGGTATTTAATAATAATACAAATATTCTCCATTGTTTAGAAAACTGTCCTGAAGAAGGTGAACTTCAATTGAAATCACCGAAACGCAGCGTCGACTTTTGTTTTCTGTAATAAAATGTGCAACAATTGATTATGTTTTTATGATTTTATGGGTAAACAGTATTTTAACATTGTATGTGTAATAAATTGTACAAATGGTTTTTGACATATCAATCTTTGGGTTTATGTGTATTATTCCTGTGTTGGCTGACACAATGAAGTTTTAGGTTACTCTAACTGTTTTGTGTTTTTTAATATGCCTTTTTGCTTAGACTGTACTTACATATCTGAGTGCATATCTTTGGGACATATTTGATCTTGCTGTTGTACTTACCCAGTCCATATTGCAAATAGTAGGGTACCTCTCTCTTTCTGTAAACCCTTTGGTCGCTGTGCCACTGGATTCAAGCTAGCCTGGCTGATGAGGTGTGTTACCCCAAAACCAGTCCCAGGATGCTTGTTTCCGGTCAAGGGAAGACCCAGCTTGGCAGTTCGGGCTGGACTATTCCCAAAAGGAGCAGGGTCAAGACTGATTTACATAAGGCTGGGTCCAAACTGGGGTGGCGTAATGAGCAAAAGAACAATGGGTTTAACCCAGATCTCTTGACTGGGGGTGAATGCTGATTCATTCAGCATTCTGTCCATCATTTGTTGCCGCAGCACGTATAGAAAGTTGGCATTTTCATGTCTTAACCATTTGGTGCCGCAGCCTGTGTCACATGACAAGGTGTACTTGACAGTTGGCCTTTGTGTTTTTCACCCAGACAGTGCCACTGTCTGGGTGAAAAACACAGTGGCAATGTGGACCATCCTGACAGGATGGATAGGGAAGAAGCTGTCACCTACCACACTTGCACTTCAATAGGGTCTGCCTCCTGCAGTCACAAAGAACTTCACGTTAGCCTTTTGTCACCCCAGACATCTTGGGGCCTGGGTAAGGAAAGAAAGAAAACTCCTCAACCAGATGTGGGGGGACATGTAGAACTTTCTCCCACTTCAAAGCTGGCACTAGTGTACATTTTGGACTCTAAGACTTATTATTCAGAACACTCCTGGACCTCTGGACTCTACAAAAAAGACTGTCCTACTGCCAGAGGCCTGCCAAGCTTGTCTGAGGAGTGCCCAGCTTTTTGAGGCCTGCCTTGCTGCTTGAACGCAGGGCTACTAGTGTCTTTAAGGGTCAGTCGATTGGCCTCCAGTTCTGAGCAACGGGACACAACAGAGTTCTGATCAGCAGCTTCCCCAGCACTGACTCAGCGTGACTCATCTTGACGCAGGTTTCAACAATGACGCCCCAGACCATTGGCTTCATTTACTTGTTTGATGGCTCCACGTCGCAGCCCAGATCAACATGAATTTGCAGCTTGATTCCGAAGGACACAAGGTATTATCTCCGCTAGCCTAACTTGGATCTGTGCCCTACCTATTCTCCTGAGACATTGTCCAGCGCAACCAGATAACCTTAATTGGCGTTTTTTGTTTCTTGGCGTTGTTTTCCCTAAAAGTTTTTAAACTGCATAACTCAGGTTCTACTTATTGGATTTTTGCCATTTTGGTATCATTTTATTTATTAAAGATTACCCTATTTGTAGGCAACACCCTACTGTCTGGTTTGGTAAAGACGTATTTTTGGACATTCTGAAAGTTTTCCTTGGAATGCATTTTACCCATTGCTTACCATTACCATTAGCTCTGTGCTTTGTAACTCATAGTTGCTTGCTTTATTTGTTTTAGGTTGTCCAGCTCGAGTTAGTTCCTCATATGGAGCATAGCTTATTTACTGTATTCTTCTCAGAGTGCTCACTTTCTATAAACTGGCCTTTAAACCTTTTTCTTATTGTGTAACACTTGCAGTGCATTCAAAGAGAGATCAAATGTCAGTCTCTGTCTTCCAAGGGAGCTTGATGTTTACTTTTCTTTCTCAGACTTCCAAGTGAGAGGATTTGTGAGGCAATCTTGCTGTGAAAGAAAGGCTTTTTTTCCCAGCTTACAACAACACTTAATTGTCTGTAAATAAACTGTGCAGATATTTTGGAATATATCAGATTTACAAAATCACAAATTAAACTTATTTTGTTTTCAAATCTGAATTGTGGTGGAAACAAATATTTTTAAAAGATAAAAAAATCAGTACACTAGGTGATGGCATTTCCACGCATTATCGTTTGTGCGGTGTATACTTTTATTAGTAAAACTATATGTGCAAATGTAATGTTCATTTCCACTGAAAATGTGTTGTCTGTAATGGTAGTGCGCTACCATACCACAATATGCCACTTCACTTTACAACACTCCAGTCCACTCTACACAACTCCATTCTGCGATGCTCCACTCTATGCCACTCTATTCTACGACACTCCACTCCAGTCTGCTCCATCGCCACTCTACGACATGCCACACTCCATGACATCCCAGTCCACTCTACAACACACCACTCTGCAACACTACACTCTACGACATGCCCCCTTCACTCTCCACTCTGCACTACTCCACTCTACGCCGCTCCACTCTATGGAGCTCCACTCTGACAGTGCACTCTATGCTTCACCACTCCACTACACTTTACTCCACTCTGTGCCACTCTTCGACACTCCACTCTACACCACTACACTCTATGCCACTCCAATCCACTCTGTTCTATGACACCCTACTACTCCATTCTACAACACTCTTCTCTATTCCACTCTTCGCAACTCCCTCTACACCACTCTATGCCACTCTGACACACTACTCCAGTCTATGCCACAATACTCTATGCCGCTCCACTTTATGCCACTTCACTCTGACACTGCACTATACAACACTTTATTTCATTCTATTCCACAACACTCAATTCCACTCTACGACACTGCACTCTATGACACTCCACTCTACAACACTCTACTCTATGCCACTCCAATTTGACACTTTACTCCACTCTATGCGACCCCACTCCTTTATTCTCCACTCCAGTCTACTCTACGACACTCTACTCTACACCACTCCTGTCAGTAGCCAACAGATAAGTCCCCAGGTCATATCACAAACAGTGAGTGTAGTCTTTTGTAGGAGTTGGTTCCAGTCAACAGAGAAGACAAAAATAACTAATTGGACAGCTAAATAGTACCGGAGAAATTCTAGGATGGCCTCTATAGTACCTTTCCCAAGTCCCACTCTAGTTGTTTCACCCCTCAGC
>NW_028243977.1:0-55067 GCF_964263255.1 Lissotriton vulgaris
CCTGTTTTTATGCCTTCCTCATGCCCCTTCTTTCTTTCCCTCTACCTTCTTTCTATTTTACATAAATAGAACGCTACCACGAGACCCGGACTGATCTCGAACTCACTTAATCCGAGTTGAGCCACAAGGTAATAACTCTAACCTCTTTAGAGAGAAAGAAATTTCGTTTCTCATTTCACTCCAGGCACTGCCGTTTCTATAGACTTTCCACTTACTGTACACGCCCCATAGGGGATCCATTCCCACAACTTTCACTAACTAGATGCACTTCATACTTGTCACAGTCGCATGGCATTTTCTTCAAGCCAAGACCCCTGTTTGTACAGGAGCACCGTGTGCTTGTCACACATGAACAACACTTAACCACAATCACGATCTCGTGTCCCACCTAGCACACCACCACTCGAGGATACTTATAATCACCTTGTAGTGGTTTGCGCCTCAATAGAATAGCATCACCGAAAACCTCACTCACAACGTGTGAATAGACACCGCACGTCACAGATGCATGTGTGATGCACCCTTGTCACCAATGCAGCATGTTAAAGATGTAAGACGCAGAAATGTATATCTATACATACCTTATTTTGTATCACCAGCCCTGAAGAGTCGTGTTGACTCACTGAAGCACGACGAAACACGTGTCGGCTAACTGTGGACTATTCTTCAAGTGTGGACACATTAAATCATCATCTTGCAAAAACAAGAAAAAACTTCCAAGAATCTGCTTCTGTCTGTTTAAATTGTTTATGTCACATTTACCATGTGTATCTTCACCTTAATGTAGTTGCGAGAGCTCAGCTGTGTACATTGTTAAGTCATTGACTTTTTTTAGACGGTTAAGGGCTTTTTTCCGTCTGCTCTTCACGCACTACTCATTTACCCACCTACACCATACTCTGTAACGTAGAAATTGAGGCAGAGCGCCCCTAGCATCTGAAACCTTTAAAAAACCCTGTACAGCTGGCTTCTTTTAGTCTTGTCAGATTAGGCGCCTCCACGTTACCTGATAACCTTTTTTCCCACATACCTTCCTTTCTTGTCCTTTCTACTATGGACAGAGACAAAGCAGTGGCAGATCTCTTTGAGAATATAGCCAAAGGCATGCCTACACACCAGGCATTGGCCACGACAGGTCCTGCACGCATAGAGGGTCTCAAGGATAAGTTCATTAAACTTGAGAGACTCAAAAAACAAGAAAACTCGCGCTGGTGGGACGGAGCCACCTTAAAACACTACTTAAGACTTAAACAAATTCCCAGGGGACTACGTTCCCACACTTTCCCTACTTATGATGATCTAGATCCAGATCTCATGACCAAATGGGAAGACTCACTCAACCAGAATTCCATAACACTTATGGATATTCTCATTGAGAGTGCTGACCGCAAGACCACCAAACTACAATCAGAAATCGCCATTGTAGAACTGTGGAAAATTAATACGGTTTAGTAAACATTATCTGCGCCATCTTGCCTTCTCTCCCGATGCCACACTTTTTGTCGTGCACACCCGCCATTTTAGGTACCGTGGTCAGAACCACCCTCTGCACGCCACTGACCCCCAGCACGGCTCTTCGCCCTCACAAGCACCCCCCACGCACTGATCATCCCCCGCTCTCTCATGCATGGGCCATAAACCCTCCCCATCTGCACGGCTCTGCCTCGGAATCCTATCCTGTTCCCAGCGCGACACCTTCCTTCATCCCTTTCATGGTCCCAGGTCCTTTGATACAAACCCCCTTTTCCTGTGTGCCCGTTTGTCTCCCTCGTTCCCAGACCACCACCTGGCCCTGTGGATACTGTTTATTGCCCCCCCGTACAGTAGGAAGCTTCCCCCATTAAAGGGCCCTCGAATTGATCAAAGCCCCCACCCTATGAGATCCGATCAACCCCGCACATTCCGTGAATCGGCGGAATGTCCAGCTGCGCGATAATCATCACCTGTTGTGACCGGGGTGGGGACTTCAACTGTAAATGTGTGTGAGAACGGGCCTGACGGGGAGATTCCGAGGATGTCCTTTCATACTTCAAAGCATTGCAAGAATGTGTTACATGCAATAAAGATCATAAACTCATGTATAAGAGGCCAGGCCTCAGAGATGCGGTTAGAGCACCTCGTGACGATACTTGCTGTCCGAACTGATGTGTTTCTCCTCCGGAGAGAATAAAACTTCTGTTTCCTGCCTTCCAGTCTCCAGCGCCTGCCTCTTTGTTTGGTAAACTTGAGTGGGTATAGAGGCGGCTAACGCCGGGCAACTTCGAAAAAGGTCTTCTGCCTGTACCTTTTTCAACAATTGGCGCCCAACGTGGGGCCCATCAGCGACACGTGGATCCAGTGGGAGAGGTCCTGACGACAGAGTGAACGACTGCAACGATCGGGAGAGCTCCTGCCCAATAGACCCTTGTCTGGCAGCCGATCATCCGAACTTCACTGGTTCCGAACAGACCTCTCTCGAGTGATCTACGGTCCTGACTGGGAACCATCAGGAGTGCCGCGAGGAATACGAAGAAAAGAGGACGATCGGGCGCTGGATTTGGAAGACAAGAAACTGACCATGCGGTCCGGGTAAAGTCGTGTAAACACGACAAATTGCGAAATGATTGTTTGATTGTTTGGAAAATACTAGTATTACTCTTTGTTGATTTGTTTGGAGATTCGCTGTCTGCAAACGGAGAAACAACCGGCTCTCTCTTTGCAAACAGTGAAGGATAGGTAACGCAGCCGTCATGCCTATCTTTCTCCCCCACTGATTGATTGTTTGAACCCGAACTACGGTTCGTGGATTGTTTTCGGGAGATTTCCCTCTCCCACACTGATTAATTGATTGAACCCGAACTACTGTTCGCGGATTGTTTTCTGGAGATTCTCTGTCTACAAACAGGAAAGAACAGATTCCCTCTTTGCAGATAGTGAAAGGGTAGGTGACGCAGGCCTTTGCGGGCCTACTTATTCTCCCCACTGATTGTTTGATTGACCGAACATTGACTGTTTGATATTGGCTCATGAGGTATTCACTGCCTGCAAACAACGTAGAATAGAAATATTCTGTCTAGTCTTTGCACGCAGTGATAGGATAGGCAGTGCTGACTTTTGTCCCCATTGTGATCCGTCATGTCTATCTTCTCCTCACTGATTGGTAGCTGGTTCAACCCGGACCGTTTATTAGAGGTGAACCATCTAGCTCCGCTGGAAGGCACCCCTAATAAAGACATGGTCACAAAGTATGGATTAGTTACCATAGCTTATAGTAAGCTATGGCACAAGTATACCAAAGAAAATCAAGAGAAACAGTGGCCACTGATAGGATCCTTCGACCTTGATAAAATAGAAACGTTAGAAATAGCCCTTTGTAGTAGTAAGACAATGCCTATTATGCTCGACAGTCTCGGTATGTGGCGCAAAGAAGCAATGCAACGAAAAGAAAGAGACGAAGTCAGAGTAGGTAAAGAAACGCGACAGACAACCTTCCAAGCATCTGATAGGCCAAAGGAAGGGATAGCGGCGACACGGTTCCAAGGAGTAAACACAGGAAGGGAACGGTGTAAAGGGATGTACCGACAGGACAACCCCAAGACACGACGACCCGAACGTAATCCCCCGACAATACGCGCAGGACGAACAGACTTAGGACAAAATCAATGTGCTTTTTGTAAATGTTCCGGGCACTGGAAAGCCCAATGCCCGACTTTACTGAACACGGGTAAGAGCAGAGGGCCGACGGAAATAACAGGCCGGCAGAAAGGGAAAAGGCGTGAGACAAAGATGAATCAGACTGACACGGACAGGCCAGATAGAACCACCACGTTTGATTACGCCCGATGGCACAGATTTCGCCAGACAGATTTCAGCGACATGTTTGAGTTCTCATAGGTCGAACAACGCTAAGACAGGAAACCCAGGCAAGCTCTAAGTTACCCGGTAACGAACCCCGTACTACCGCCACTGTTCCCGAACACAAAAACCACCCATTCGGATAATATACAGGAACAACACACAGAGTAGTTTTGGACAGATTAGTATACATTCCATTAATGAACTCAAACTTCGAGTGCAATGGGACTGATTACCCTCTGCTGCCCCCCCCCCCCACTCTGTGAACAAAAGCAATTACAGGCCTGCATAGACAAACCCCCCGTTCAGGAAAACTGATCTTGTGGACACCCCACCCCCCCCATTACCCAGGCATAAATACCTACCCCCACTGTAGCGAGGTTCTCGTAGTAAAAGGATTCAAGGAAACCAAGTCTCTGTTATATAATTTAAGATTTAATTCCAGTAAAGTAACACCGTATTAATAGGAGCAATACAATACATATCACACCCACTCCAGAAATTCCCGAAATGCAGCAGGTCACCGGTCACGCCCATCCGGAAGGTGAAACACGCAGCACGTGTGGGGCGGGGTCCTGCTGACAGCCGTCGATCCAAGAGGTCGCCGGTGGGATGTCCAGGAGGCACCGCGGGCCCGGCATGAAATGGCCTTCCCCATCCTCTTCTTCCTGGGGCGGCGTCCCCGGGCCACGAGTGGGGAGGGGGCGAATGCAGATGACCCCCTCCCTCGTATCTCCTGGTCCGGCCATCACAAATACCTTCGCTGAAAAATTGGTGCAGGGTGGGCTGGGAGAGGGAGGTGGCGCGAACGAGCCTCCCTCGCCTCCCCAGGTGGAGGTTTCCCAGCCCGACATCCTCCAGCCGGGCGACGGACATACTTGCGCAGCACAGGACATACAATGGCCAGCAACCCTACTTGCGCAGCACCGGGCATACAATGGCCAGCAACCCTACTTGCGCAGCACGAGACATATGATGGCCATCATGTAGACCCGCGCAAAGGGACGGCGTGGGGTGCACTGGGAGAGGGAGGCGGCGCGGACGAGCCTCCCTCGCCTCCTTAGGTGGAGGCGCCACAGCTACACCCTAGCGCCCCGAGCCGAATGTCCTGCTCCTACGGCACGGTGTTCCATTTTTCGCCCCAAGGAGTCTCATCCACTCTTGCAGACACGACGAAGGGCGACTGCTGCAGAGTCTCAAAATGGCGTCTGGGCCCCCTGGAAGCCGAGTCTAGGCCGCTAGAATAACTTTGACCAGCAACGTAACTTGGACGCTTGCCCACCTGGGCACGAGCCCCCGCCTCCGACAACATCTCCACAGCTTTGAAGATTCTACAAGAGTCCCAGGAGCCCTCGACCCCTACAGGCTTCCGGTGGGGAACAACTGCCTTGATCACTCGAACAAGTTCTGGCTGAATCTCAACGTGACCCGGTAGGGGAGATTTTGCCTCCCTCCCCTTTTTGATTGATGGTCCACATTGCCTGCCCCTTCTGTTAGCACAAGTTTTGAACTGCCGAAAAGGACTCTGGTCCAACCGCCGGTTGTTGGAAACATTTTGTCCCTGATGCTACTTCCGGACTAACCCGGCCTCGCCCAAAAATGGCGCCGGTGGCAATAGGAACTAACGAACACCTTGTGGTGTTTTCTTTTGCTAATAAGACTTGATGTTCTGAGAATTGTATATGATCCTTTGTACAATTGACGAAAAAGGGGGGGGGTTCACTTGGCGAACATGTAAAAGGATCCCGTTAAAATGTTGGTTTCAATGTACGATTTATTATGATATTATTGTAACTGATACATAACGTCGCTTATGACACACGCCCACGGTATGCATCTAGGAAATTTGATTGCAACTAGTCTAACTATGCTTCCAATTATGAAACGAATGCCCCCTGGTCCCTCAACTATTGATAGACGTTTTTAGTTTCCTGCAAATAACAAAACAAACCCTTTTTAAATGTTTTTAATGCTGCAAAATAGCCCCCTACTGTACGTGCTTCAACCAACGCCGTGTCCGGCCAAATACGATCGCACTCTCATATTTACATGCTGATCAAATCGTGTAAATAAAGGTTTTTCAAACTATGAACAGGTATCGCATACTTTTGTAAATGTGGGATCAGCGGGAAGGTATTTTTCTGTGCGATCTGTTTTGTTCTCTTTTTAAGGTTATTAGAAAATGGTTGCTCAGCCCCGGATTAATGATCGAATCTAAAGCACGATACGTTGCCCCCAAATGTGCGACTGACCCAGGAACAAACGCATGAAGAAGGACCTCGACTTCTGAGAACGGGTAAAGTAAAGCGGTGTAAATGATAAAATGTTATAAAGGTATGGTACTCAAAGGTACTAGGGAACAGGGTTGGCCGAAGAGCCGATATGCCTTAGGACATCACAGCATGGGGAATGATTTAAGGATCCCGATAGCTAGATACATCTACAAACTAGATACCTCGCACTAAGCACCTCTGATTTTTAACGTTTCCCTACACACGACCTATAATGCCACACTCGGACCGTCCCCCTCACTAACAGCCTATCGCTTGCCATCCTTACCACACTGCCCGCCCCTAGCTTCAGAAACCAAGACCCTAGGGATTATATCCCGAGGAGATAAGACGAGTATGTGGTAAGTAAAGGACTTTCATGCCCGTACATTTGATATGCTCGAATGTTGTCCCCCTCCCTTCCCCTCTTTTCCTCCCTCTACAGGTTACATTGGAATCACGACTGGAGTATAGTGAAGATCTGAAGCCACGCCATGTCTGATACATGGAGTGGACTCACGCTGCAAGGTGGCACCTAAAGACACCCACAAACTACTCTTGTAACGAAAGAACCAATAGTTGTATGATATGATGAGACGCGATCACCCCTAAACCCGTGTTGCGTGAATGAGCACATGTCACATATGTCTGAAACTATGAGAAAATGTTTTCTGTGCGACCGAAACATTGACTTAACTAGGCAAAGGACCGAGAGTGCGTGAAGTGCGGCACAATGGTGCTTCTTACTCAATGCATGTCCCTCTGTACCCGGCCTAATGCTCGTCCGTCCCAAACTGCATGCTTTCTAAATTCTAACACAGACCTGTAATGTCTCATGTTGTGTAATGTGCTGAATGGCCTATCTTAGTACACGGCCACTCTCCATGTTGCACGTGTACTGTTTAGCCTATTGTTGCACATCTCTCTCTCTCTCTCTCTCTCTCTCTCTCTCTCTCTCTCTCTCTCTCTCTCTCTGTTCCACACTCCCACTCTTCCTAACGACTGGCACCTAATTGGCGAACCCCCATCCCTGGTGCACCACCCAATTGGCTCCAAATACCGCAAGTATTTGAACAAATTTGTCCTAAATAAAATCACATTGATACCATGTTACTACCTCTCCTTTCTGCTAAATATTGATGTAACCTAAATTGGCCAAAAGGGAAAGGACAGGTAAGACGACTGAGGTTCCCTAATCTGACCCGTAATCAGGGAACTACATGTCAGTGGCTTCTATGATAAAATGCCTCAGGTAACGCGACCTTCCCCGTCCCGAATTGTCTCAATGCCCAAAACAGTAAAAGTGATCGAAGCATCCCCGTCTTCCCAGAACGCCCCCAGTTTTGTATCAGCTGCCCCGGACGAGAGTTTAAAAATGTGGCTCACCCCTGGTTGTAAGAGATGGGTCGACTTACGGCTGACCCAGGCCAGCCGTTGTTCCTAGAAATGATTTGTTGATGAACAAGCTACAAAATTTAGAATTTGAGAAATGTCTCTGAACGCTTACCAACTGAACTGTAGCCTTCTGCTAGATAACGCCCTTGCGACTCAAAGCAAGACGATAGTCCCTCACCCCAGTTTGCTATGTTCCTAGTTGTTTTTCATAAGACCCCTGAGGTTCCGTGACAATTGTAAGTGGTGTTTTCGACTCGCACGAATATGGTCGAGTCTGGTATCTATGAACCGCAAATGACGAGTTTAGTAAGTGTGCGCAGTTTCGCTGTGCTAACTTAAAACCGTTCGTTTGTTACGTGGGTTTTTCATCTGTACCCACGGGTTCCATCTTAGATACGGCATCCATTTTGTCTCTTGCCCTCAAGTAGTCAGCGAATGGACGCTGTCCGCTTCGCGACCCTGGGACTCCCAAGATATTTGCGGAAGACACATGTCCTTTGAAAGTGTCTTTATGACGAGGGGGTTGCTACTGTAAGGCAGATGGCGCCGCTCGAGGCTCATCTTGCCGCACGGACTTATTGTCTCAGCCGTGCATCTCATTAGGCACGTCCCTTTGATGCCTGTATCTCGTGCTTCTCGTTACCTCCCCCTTTTACACCCTTTCCGATCTCCCCACTGTCTCCGTCTTCCTCTGCACCTGTCTTCGTTCTACTTTACTGCTGATTGGAATTTGCTAATGGTGGGAAGATGGGTTTTTACAGTTGGGAACCGCCAAATGTTTCCGTACTTATGTTCCGGACCTTATGTGTTTCAAAGTGACCAAAGCGACCCCTCTGAGAGCTAAATGTGGGAACCGGGTTGTAAACTATTGTGTCTCATGTTATCTTATGGGTAAAAACTGTATAAAAGGAGCGATCCACAAAACCAATTTGAAGCAGTCTCCCCGAACTACACTCGATGTACTTCCTGTGACTTCTGTGTTCCCTGCAGTAAATAAACCTTGACTCTTTGACGCCCAAGGAAGTGTCCCGTGTCTCTGTAACTTGTACGCCGGAGCAGGTTACCCACGAAGGTTTCAGGTGTTGTGCCCTGGCACCGCTGGGTCCAAAAGAGCCCAGTCCTTCAGTTGGCGCCCAACGTGGGGCTGCATCAGTGGTACCGGTCCAAGCCCGACGATCGTGAGGAACTTCGTGTGAAATCTCCGAGGGAAGGTGCACCCCGCTTCATCGATCCTGTTGTCGAAATAAGTGGCCCGAAGACTTTTCCCGCGAAGATTCCCGCCTCCTAACGGCTGCGACGGACTGCTGCCCTGACTGTAGACCTGTTTTGGCGCCTGGCGTAGACCTTGGTATAGCGAGACGATTGACGGGCCTTCCTGCGGACGCCATTGATCTTTGAGTTAAGTATTTGTGGGTCGCTCCCAGAATCCTTGGTTGTAAACACTTTAGCGAGTGTTTTTGTTGTAGACACTTTAGCGAGTGTTTTTTTTTGTAAACACTAGTGTTTTTTGTTGTACACGCTGTGTGAGTGTTTTTGTCGGTGACACTTTGCTAGCGTACTTTGTTGTTGTATTTGTTTGACGACTGCAGCCGCCAAAAACCGAGGGTTTTGTTCTTGCTGGGACTTGGTAAATCCCGTAACCCTTGAAGTTTGTGAAACTCGGCTAGTGTGCAAGATGCCTGGTCGCAGTACTTTGTTCAGTTGTTTTAGACCTTGTGGTGCGGATTCCCTGCTGGAGGACTCGTGTCCGATACCTCCGGTTGGAACTCCTACTTATGATTTATATAGCAAACATGGGCTAGGCCCGATTGCTTTTAACGATTATTGGATAAAATATACAAAGAAAGACGGTGATCTTCGTTGGCCACCTCACGGTAGCTTCGAAGCGTCGATCTTAGATAATTTGGAAATAAAGTTGTTCGAACGCAAATCTAGGCCGGCCATGTTTGATGCCTTTCGGTTGTGGCGCAAAGAAGCCCGACAGAAAGAAATCAGACAGAATAAACGTAGTGAGCGAGATAATGTTGCTACCATAGTGAAGAAAGCTGAGCAGTTTCAGCGTGATAAGGAGGATAAGGATAAGGAAGTGTTTGAGAGGCTACAGCGTATGTCCATAGATAAATGCTATCCTGCTTTGCCTACGGAGTCGGATAAGAAGGAAGAGGCAGTTGAGGATCCTTTAATGTCCTATCTTATGAAGTCGCCGCCTCCGTACGTACAGGGTATCGCAGCTCCTGTGGTCCCTGCCGTACCTGTTCTTCCACCTGTTATTCCTCCACCAGTTCCTCAACCTGCTCCCGCTCTTCCGACTGTTCCTGCTCCTTTGCCTGTTTCTATTCCTACTGCTCCTCCGCTTCCACATACTCCTGCTCACACTACTGCTCCTGTGTTGTTAACCCCTGTTGTTGCTAATGTCTCTACTCCTTCTCTTGTTAGTCCTGTGTCTTATTCTTGTCCCTCTACTCGTAATCGTAATTCTCCTAGTGTGCCAAACTTTTTTCAGTCGCTTGGACCTGTTTTTGGGTCTGCTGGTTCTGATGGTCCTCAGAGACGTAGCCAGCTTCCTGCTAATAGAGAACGTGTTACGCTATGCAATATGGCGATGGGTTGGATACTAAACCCTGTTAGAAATCCACCTCGTGTTGTCCTTGAAACGTTTGATCAATTCAACATACCTACTCAGAGATATGTGTTTGATGAAATGTGCAAGTTCTTACATGATCAGATAGTGGCCTTTGCGCCTGACGAGGTGCTGTACGCCCTGTCTGAACTTCGGCTTCAGTTCGCAGCTGGACTGATAGTCGACACTAATGTCCGACGCGCTGTTGAGCGGTTACTATCTCTTCGTCCCGCTCCTATTCCTCATGCATTGTTCGTTGAGGACATTGAGAAAGGAGATGAGTCTGGCCAATATCCTATGCGTGAAGTTCCGCCGGTTTGGGTACCCGCTGATAATACTAATGCTAATGCTCCAGTTGCGGCACATTTCCAGAGAGTGTGGATACACCTCCCATGGAAACGATCGGAAGTGCTTCAGGTGAAACAAACTTTGCCCGATCCTCGCAAAAATCCTGCGGGGTATTATAAGGAATTATCGCAGCTCGTAGACGCTACGATAATGAATCTTGCCGATATCGACATGTTGTTTGGCAATGTCGTACCGCAACCGGTATGGGCCAAGATTCGTCACCAAGATCACACAAATGAATTAGGTGGTGATTGGGCTGCTATTACAGCGGCAGACGCTGGACAAGTGGCTGCTACTAAACCCGATCAGTTGATTGAACTTCTTCCCCAGCGAATCATTACATTAATGAAAACGCTTATGCCAGCTATGAGGGTGAATTGGGACAAGTTGTCAGCCTGTAAGCAGAAGAAAGATGAGAGTGTTTCAGACTTCTTTACGAGGTTTGAGGAAACATTCGTTGATCATAGTGGACAGGATATGGGTACTGAGGGTGGACAACGGCTGTTTGTGGATAAGTTTGTATCGAACTTATTGCCCGACTTGTGCAATAAATTGAAGAATTCAGAAAGTGCGTGGGCCGTTTCTACCTCAGCTCAGATATTGGCTACGGCACAATATTACGAAAATAGAGAAAAAGAGGAAACTGACCGTGCTGATAAAAAAACGAAAGAGCTGAAAACTAAAGTGTTGTTGCAACAAGCATATCCGCCGCGTTCTAATCAGAATGCGTCTCAACAGAATAGATCACAGTCGCAATCGAATAGATCGCAGTCGCGTAATGATTCCTCTTTCCAAAGATCTTCGTTAGGGTACAATCAATGTGCTTATTGTAGACAGGAGGGACACATTAAATTTGATTGTCCTGCTTTAAATGACCGTAATAGTGGTAATTCATCCAGAGGAGGCCGTGGTGGTTCACAGAATACATCACGTGGTAGAGGTCGTGGTGCTCAGAACGACCGTTCTGACAATTCATCTAATTCTAATAACTGTTTCGATCAACGTGGATCATCACAAGGACGATCTGCGCAGTACAATGTAGACGATTATTACGTCGATCAGGGAACTGACGATAGTAATTACTAGGACAGCCATAGACAAGGAGAGGGAGTGGTATCAGTTCTGGTTGATCAGAGAGGGCCTTACGTCGCAGTTGCTACATCGGGCGTCGTTGAGCCTTTTCTGTTGGACACTGGTGCAGCGAAAAGTTCTATCATGCATTCGAAACTCCCTGGCGCACCTTTGTCTGGCTTAACAAATGTATCCGTTGGATTCTCTGGCGCCCCCGTTAGCAATCCAGTTTCATGCCCTTTGCCCCTTAAAATTGGGCCTCGTGAGCTCGACGCTCCGTTGATTTTAACCACTGGTTGTGGTGAAAATCTTTTGGGTCTGGATTTGCTTAAACGTTTGTATGCAACTTTGTATTGTTCTCCTGCGGGTGTAAAGCTTACGTTCGGAGAGAGCGTAGTCTCTCCCATGTATTTGTCTCTCGATAAGCTTCCACCGGAATTGGATTCTCTTCCTGCGTCTTTGTGGGCGACGGGTCCAAATGATGTGGGCCTACTTGATATCTCCCCTTATGTTGTTCAGTTGAAATCGAATGTGCGATTGCCACGTATTCCCCAATACCGTATCTCCCTTGATGGTGAACGAGCTTTGTTAGCGATCATCTATGATTTGATCGAGAAAGATGTTATTGAGGAGACACGGGAAACGTGTGCAACAGCCCTGTACTGCCCATTCTTAAACGTACTGATCCTACCAAACCGCCTGTTTATCGTTTTGTTATCGATTTACGGGAGGTAAATAAAATTGTGGTTCCTCAATTCCCTGTTGTGCCTGACATCACGGCGCTACTGACTCTGATTCCAGCTACTGCTTCGTGGTTTTCGGTGATTGATTTGAAAAATGCGTTTTTCAGCATCCCGATTGCCGAAGAGAGCAGGGACCTTTTCGGTTTCTCTCTTGGTGGACGTAGCTTCCGGTTCAAACGCGCTCCTCAGGGCTACTGTGAAAGTCCATCGATTTACAGTCAAGCTTTGAAGGGTCAACTGGATGCGTTTAGGTTGCCGGTTGGTGCGGCTTTAATCCAATACGTCGACGACTTATTGGTGGCTGCTGATACTCAGGACATTTGCAAAATTGCTACGGTATCGTTGCTGCAACATCTCTGTGAGTTAAATCACAAGGTGTCACCTTCAAAACTCCAATATTGTTGTCAAGAAGTAACCTACCTAGGTCACTTATTGTCAAAGGAGGGAAGGAGATTGACCCCAGAGAGAATTGCAGCGATTGCGCGAATGGCTGTGCCACAAACCCAGAGAGATGTGCGTGCCTTTCTAGGTATCACGTCGTACTGCAGGCAGTGGATTCCTAATTTTTCATTGCTAGCGAAACCATTGGTGGCTCTTACGTGCAAGGATGTTTCAACTCCTTTACCATGGACGGAAGAATGTCAGAAAAGTTTTTCTGAATTACGTGACTCATTGTGTTCGGCTCCTGTGTTAGGTACCCCTGATTACAGCAAGCCGTTCACGTTATATGTTCACGAGAGGGAAGGTTGTGCTTTAAGTGTCTTAACGCAACCGTTTGGTGGTAAGCAACGTCCATGTGCATATTTTTCCTCGACCTTAGACCCAGTAGCTAGAGCATTGCCGAGTTGTTTGAGAGCAACTGCGGCAGCTGCGGTCTCTATCCGACAATCAGCAGGATTGGTCATGGATAATATGCTTACGGTGATGGTTCCGCATGCAGTCGATACTCTTTTGAATCGAACGAAAACTCAGCACTTGACGAGTGCGAGGTTATCGGGGTACGAATTGACGCTCTTGGCAAGCCATATTCAGATAAAACGTTGTAATGTCCTAAATCCGGCAACTTTGTTACCAATTAGTGCAGAGTCAGATGAAGTAACAGAACATGACTGTTACTTGCGGACAGAGGAGGAAACGAAAGGTCGAGTGGACCTTAAAAACACCCCATTGGAAGACCCGGAGGGCACTCTGTATGTGGATGGGTCATGTTTTAAATTGCCGAATGGTGATGTGACTACTGCTTATGCTGTTGTGACGTTGAATACGGTTGTTGAGACTGCGAGATTGAATCAGAATTCTGCCCAAGCTGCAGAGCTGATTGCTCTTACTAGAGCATGTGTATTAGCAAAAGGTAAACGTGTGAATGTGTACACCGATAGTCAGTACGCTTTCGGTGTAGCGCATAGCTTTGGACGGTTGTGGCGAGAGCGTGGTTTCTTCACGTCGCATGGCACGAAAATACAGCATGGCCAGCTCGTGAACGATCTTTTGGATGCATTGACTTTACCTGCTCAAGTTGCAATTGTTAAGTGTAGTGCGCATCGTAAAGTGACGGATGATGTTGGTCGTGGTAATGCGTTTGCAGATGAGATTGCTAAGGAGACTGCCCGGAACCTTAGCACTCGAATGTATGTGACGAGTTCGGTTAGGTGGCCTACAGAGTCGAGTATGTGTGAGGATACTATAGAGAGTGTGAAAGCAATACAGAATGAGGCCACCGACACTGAAAAGATGAAGTGGAAAGAAAGTACGGGAAGGTTGGATGTGAATGGTTGCTGGATTGATTTGTCGGATCAGAAAAGATGGATGTTGCCTGATGCGTATGTACTGGCCGTTGTGACAATGGCACACGGGTTAGCACATATTAGCGCGAAAGGTATTTGCAAGTTGTTGGCTGATGTGTGGAAGAATGATGGCATTACGAAGTGTGCTGAACGCTTGGTGAAGAATTGTATGGTGTGTATAATGTACAATCCTGGCAAAGGAACCCCAACTCCCCCTGGCAGTTTTGCTCCTCCTTCGTATCCCTTTGAGGTGATCCAATTGGACTTCGTCCATATGGAGCGATGCAATAACCTGAAATATGTTTTGGTTGTGGTTTGCGCATTCTCTCGATGGATCGAGGCCTATCCCCTCAAAGATAATACTGCTTTGTCTACTGCGAAAATCCTACTGAAGGAATACTTTCCTCGGTATGGGATGCCTAGAGTCGTGTGGTCAGATAACGGAAGTGAGTTTGTTGGAAGTGTGATGAAGAGTGTGTGTAAGGGCCTTGGAATTAATCAAAAATTCCATAGCGCCAATCATCCCCAGTCAGCTGGATTGGTTGAAGGGTACAATGGCACCCTTAAACTAAAACTAGCGAAGATTCAGGCTACGACTGGACTTTCGTGGCCTGACGCTTTGCCTCTAGCATTACTGTCAACTAGGGCGACTGTACACTCCCGAATAGGGCTTAGTCCCTATGAAATAGTGTTCGGCCGTCCTGCGAATGTGTGGGGGGTTCCTAGGCCAGGAATATTCGTTGATCTTGAGTATCCGATGTTGATTGATTACTTACATGACTTGACTGCTAAACTGAGGTTAATTCATCAACAGGTTTACGACGCCTTGCCGACGCAGACGGAGGGTCCAGGCCACCAGCTCCAGCCCGGTGATTGGGTAGTTACCCGTAACTTCTCACGCAAGAAGAATCTGGACCCCCGCTTTGTTGGACCTTACCAGGTGCTCCTGGCCACGAGGACTGCCGTTCGTCTTGAGGGGCGGAAGAATTGGGTACATGCTACCCATTGTAAGCGAGTCCCTATTCCTTTGCCGGCAGAACCGTGGGTGAGGAAAGGCATTGCGTCAACAGAAGCAGAGACATTGCCGGCGTTTGTACCTTTTAGCGACGCACAGCTTGTTGGTGAACACTCAGCGCAGCAGAAAGCCGCTGTTGAACATTTGTCAGCAAAAGACTCAAGATCAAATCAACCAATTGATCAACAGGACGCTGTCTCTTCAACGGATCCTTTGTTCGACGAGCAGACACGTCCCGGGAAACATCGATATTCTTTGCGTTCTCATACTAAGGACAAATAAAATTTTCTTGCTTTGCTGAAACTGATAACTGCAATATCCTCGTTTCCCCTGATCAACTTTGAACAATTCGTATCATTGAAAATTGTTTTGTACATATATTAAGATTTTTCCTTGTATCTTTTTTCTTCCACAGCTGAAATATTGTGCTAAATAAAATACATATTGTGTATTGAGGGCCGTAGGGCCGCGCGCGTACTTCCTTCTGGACAGTAGGTCTTGACGCTAGGTTAAAGGCCGTCGGTTCCTAGGAACTCCTGGGAATTGACTATTGCTGCACAGAACGAAGTGCGTCAAGAAACGTTGCGGACGGTCGTAGGGAAATGGCATTTTCGAAGCTGAACGATTTGGAAGGAGCTCAGGCGTACAGAGTCAAACTGCAGAAACTCAGTCGTACTAAATGTGTTGTATTCCAATTGTTTGTATTGTTTTTGACTGCTTCTGCATTCTTGGCGGGTGGGGTGTATTACACTATGTCTTACTTTTTACTTCCTACCCCTACTCCTACTCCTTACCCTAATCTTACTTCTACTGTTTCTCCTCATTCCTTTCATATGTTACCGGAACACGAACAGGCTAGACGTGTAGAATTCCGCAACAATTCCTTTATCCAGCTCCTCCATCAGCATCAGTTAGTGGTTAACACTACTAATTGTTGGGTGTGTGGGTTGATGCCACATACTACGGGTAAGGGAATTCCATATCTGGTGTTACCGTATAGTTCCCAAGGGTCAGCTCGAGCATTCCAAACAATGCTTCGAAGCGCACTGGGTTTCCACCCCACTCCAGAACAACGTTCCCCCATCCCTGGTCCTACCTCGTATCAGTGGGTGCTATCGATGGCAATAGCGGATATGGAAGATGAGATCCATGATGCTTTTCTCATCCCTAAAGAAGAGGTACAAGCCTATAGGGTCCTAAGTAGAGGGGAATATAGTATGTTCACTAATGAAAAGCAGCTTAAAAGCTCGTCTCCAATATGGGTCGTGCCCCACACTGGTAATCTTTGTCTTGTGGGTCGTGGTTCGCAAGCCTCACTTGGAGTAAGTGCTTGCACTGAAAGTTACCTTCTGCCAATGTCCCCGACCCCTGTGTTTCTGGCTGCCAAGGGTACATACTTTATCTGTCATGATCGTGCATACACATGGTTGCCCACAGACTTCATGGGCTCATGTTTCGTTGCAAATCTGTTGCCTCCGACGTTTACTGTAGATGCCGATTATCATAAGACTAGAGTTGTACGAGGCGTAATTAGCGAAGAGGATACTGCCGGTCAAGAGGCAGGAGACTTTTTCAAGGGTTTCCTCCCGTTTTGGGGACCTATGGTTAATAGTAGGAACCTGAGACATTTGACTCGAGTGGTAGAATCGACAGCTAATATTACTGCCAGTGCCCTTGGTAATATCACCTCAGAACTTCAGGCGGAGAGACTTATGACGTTGCAAAACCGTATGGTTTTAGATGTCGTCTTGGCAGATCGCGGTGGGGTATGTAAAGTGATCCATTCGAGCTGTTGCATTTTTATACCTGATAATGCTCCTACTGTCTATCAAGCCATCTCGAAGTTGCATAAGATCTCCGAATCCATACACGTGGATGTAGGGGATTGGACGTTACTTGGATGGTTTTGGGGCCTGGTATCGACTTGGGGTTGGAAGATTCTGATGATCATCGGGGTTGTGGTAGTGTTCCTGTTCACGTGTTGCCTTTGTGTGCAGTGTGGTCCTGCCTTATGTGGCCTCTGTGCTACAACGTGTATGAGACAACCATCTGTTACCAAGGGGACTCGGTTGGACAGAGCTATGCTACAACGACATCTTGATGGTCTGATGAATATCGAATATGATTCCGACTAGTGCTTGCCTACATGAGGGCAAAAGGAGCGTCTGAGGTTCCGTGACAATTGTAAGTGGTGTTTTCGACTCGCACGAATATGGTCGAGTCTGGTATCTATGAACCGCAAATGACGAGTTTAGTAAGTGTGCGCAGTTTCGCTGTGCTAACTTAAAACCGTTCGTTTGTTACGTGGGTTTTTCATCTGTACCCACGGGTTCCATCTTAGATACGGCATCCATTTTGTCTCTTGCCCTCAAGTAGTCAGCGAATGGACGCTGTCCGCTTCGCGACCCTGGGACTCCCAAGATATTTGCGGAAGACACATGTCCTTTGAAAGTGTCTTTATGACGAGGGGGTTGCTACTGTAAGGCAGATGGCGCCGCTCGAGGCTCATCTTGCCGCACGGACTTATTGTCTCAGCCGTGCATCTCATTAGGCACGTCCCTTTGATGCCTGTATCTCGTGCTTCTCGTTACCTCCCCCTTTTACACCCTTTCCGATCTCCCCACTGTCTCCGTCTTCCTCTGCACCTGTCTTCGTTCTACTTTACTGCTGATTGGAATTTGCTAATGGTGGGAAGATGGGTTTTTACAGTTGGGAACCGCCAAATGTTTCCGTACTTATGTTCCGGACCTTATGTGTTTCAAAGTGACCAAAGCGACCCCTCTGAGAGCTAAATGTGGGAACCGGGTTGTAAACTATTGTGTCTCATGTTATCTTATGGGTAAAAACTGTATAAAAGGAGCGATCCACAAAACCAATTTGAAGCAGTCTCCCCGAACTACACTCGATGTACTTCCTGTGACTTCTGTGTTCCCTGCAGTAAATAAACCTTGACTCTTTGACGCCCAAGGAAGTGTCCCGTGTCTCTGTAACTTGTACGCCGGAGCAGGTTACCCACGAAGGTTTCAGGTGTTGTGCCCTGGCACCGCTGGGTCCAAAAGAGCCCAGTCCTTCACCCCGGTCACCCCAAGGATGAGTCGAATAGTTATTGCAAGCCCCCCGTTTTTATGAAGTAGCCAGGTTGTAAGAGACTATTTAGAAATTAGAAATGATGTTTGCAAAGTTAAGATTAGATTGAAATGAAGAAATTGTTGCAGTAAACCCTGTTGAGAGTAAAATGTTTAGCTGAAAGATAGTATGCACTGATATAATGGAAAATTGTTTAGCCTATGTTCATTCCTCAGAAAGATACCTATCAGACCATGGTGATAGCACGTTGCACTTTTTGTAAAATACAAAGCCCTGAAGGACGTTATAGCTTTGTAAGACTCGTACTAGAAAAGTGGGTCTCTGCCAGAAGAACTGACGTGACTGTAATAAACAAATGCAATGAATAGGTATCAAATCTCGTACCACGACAATGAATGTAAAACCAACAAACGCCAAAGAAATAGGTACAAAGGAAAGTTGTAGGGAATCCAGCAAACCTATCATCAATTATCTATGCGTTGGTTGTAATCCCCAATGTAACAAATGTTTCCCCCAGTTGCTTGGGGTTGGGAGAGAAATAGACTTATGTGATTACCTTCCTATGCCCATTCTCTAAAGACTGTCTTTCCAAACTCATTTAAGGGTACCACTGTCGGAGGAGAGAGAGACTGGATGTGGGAGCACGCGGCCTGACTGCAGATCGTGGATCACCTGCGACATTGGCCAAGGCGGGACCGCAACAGTAAGGAGTCGCGGGACGAGGCACTGTTTCCGACAAAATGAAAGGAAAGGGCTGACCTGATGCCCCTACTCGATGATCAACATGTGCCGGAAAGGCCCCACCCTCTGAGCCCGGTCATGGGCCCGCCTACCTGAAATTTTCCGTCCCCCTGGTCTGTCCCCGATCTGGCCCTGCTCCATCCCCTCTTCCTCCGACCTACCCTAAGGACCGCTCACACACACCCTTTTTCCACCTGAACTCTTTGACAATCGACTCGAGAAAGAAAAACTGCAATCAGATAGAATAGGGTTTTTGTTGCGAACTAAAATGAAACTTGGGTGCCCTGTCTAAGGTACCCGTGAAAGAATAGTTAGGACACAGGGCGAAAAAAAAGGACTTTTGTGACCGGAAACACAAAGAAAAGGTCATGCCCTGCAACGCAGGACCTGGAATAGAGCTGGACGCATAGCTCCACCGCCGGTGCTCAAGAGTGCCAACAGAAGACGACAAAGAATGCTGAGAACTCACTAATAATGGTCCACGACAATAAGACACTGGAAAAAGCAACACCCCTCCTCTTCGAACAATGACACCCCTGATTATCGTTTTTACTACGTCTCATTTCTCTCCCAGCTACCATTGTTTTGATTATGCTCCAACCAAGTACAAAATGAACTTACATATGTAATAACCTATCAGTTCATATTCCGAATGACTATAAGCATCTATGAAATGTACCCAACGCTCTCACTGCAGAATCCTTTTTGTCCGATATTGCATTACTATGACTTTCCTGCAACGAGCTCAGCGATGAGCCCGCCTCCTAAGATGAAAAATTTTAAATGTAATGTTTATGCACAGCTCCTTCGCCTGGGTTCCTACTCCTTTACTTATGACTGCCACAGTAGACATGGGTAGGAAATAGGCCAGCAAGATGTCTTAGGAATGTTAAAGGGAGGACTGTGGAAAATTAATACGGTTTAGTAAACATTATCTGCGCCATCTTGCCTTCTCTCCCGATGCCACACTTTTTGTCGTGCACACCCGCCATTTTAGGTACCTTGGTCAGAACCACCCTCTGCACGCCACTGACCCCCAGCACGGCTCTTCGCCCTCACAAGCACCCCCCACGCACTGGTCATCCCCCGCTCTCTCATGCATGGGCCATAAACCCTCCCTATCTGCGCGGCTCTGCCTCGGAATCCTATCCTGTTCCCAGCGCGACACCTCCCTTCATCCCTTTCATGGTCCCAGGTCCTTTGATACAAACCCCCTTTTCCTGTGTGCCCGTTTGTCTTCCTCGTTCCCAGACCACCACCTGGCCCTGCGGATACTGTTTATTGCCCCCCCCCCGTACAGTAGGAAGCTTCCCCCATTAAAGGGCCCTCGAATTGATCAAAGCCCCCACCCTATGAGATCCGATCAACCCGCACATTCCATGAATCGGCGGAATGTCCAGCTGCGCGATAATCATCACCTGTTGTGACCGGGGTGGGGACTTCAACTGTAAATGTGTGTGGGAACGGGCCTGAAGGGGAGATTCCGAGGATGTCCTTTCATACTTCAAAGCATTGCAAGAATGTGTTACATGCAATAAAGATCATAAACTCATGTATAAGAGGCCAGGCCTCAGAGATGCGGTTAGAGCACCTTGTGACGATACTTGCTGTCCGAACTGATGTGTTTCTCCTCCGGAGAGAATAAAACTTCTGTTTCCTGCCTTCCAGTCTCCAGCGCCTGCCTCTTTGTTTGGTAAACTTGAGTGGGTATAGAGGCGGCTAACGCCGGGCAACTTCGAAAAAGGTCTTCTGCCTGTACCTTTTTCAACAGAACAGGAGATCAAAGATTTAAATAAACCAGAAGCCACCATTAAGAACTATACTCTACTTGATGAGATTCTACTCAAACATCAAGCCGAAATAAAGAACAGAAAAGCACGTCAGATCAAGAGGGATGAGGCAGACTATAAAAATGGTAGAATTTACACTTTTGATCGTAAATATGATTCTTTGATTCCCCGATCTAAACCTGGCTCACAGACAGGTAGATCAACAACCACTAGTTCTGTCAGCTCCAGCACCACTTCACTGAGCTCTACCGGACTCAGTGATATTGAAAATGAGATCTTAGCTAACACAGATGCCACACGCTCTACCTTTTTTTTAGAGATGGAACGTGTCAGGAAGGGCAACAGGACACAGCTACCAAGGGTCGTAGCAGACCCAAACCCCACAGGGGTAAACGCGGGAACAAGCGAGGATTATCGCAGGAAACTGAGATCAGGAACACAGAGGAACTAACCCCACTAGTTGACACAGTACAAGTCATTAATCTTTCTTCACATCCTCTGACACCGGACATGATCACTTTACTGAGTAGAGGCCTGAACTTTAATCCTTATGCCACAGGTGATATGTGCCAAACTAAGATTGACATTTTCAGATTCATACGCAATCTGAAATTAAAGAAACACTTTGCTGGACTTCATGATACCCAAAAACAATCCAGAAATATTCCCAGTGTTTTTGATAATGTATCTTTGACTATTAAAGATGTACAGACAACACACTTGCTTCTTTCTTTAACAGATAGGGAAGATAGTCCCCTTGAAATGGAAAAATTACTTGAGGAGCTTGATGTTGAAACTGATTATGGAATGGCTAGCGGCTTGAAATGCAAATCTAAATGGACCCCCACGTTATCAGGGGGCTATGTAATTGACAAGTTCCACAGACATGTTCTTGAAGATCTTAATAGAACTAATACCAAGAATTTGAACACCAAATTCAAATATAAGGACAATTTGACAAAAGGGGAACGGTTAGCACTTTCCACTTCAAGCAATGATCCTGATATCATCATCAGGGAGGCAGACAAAGGGGGCAATGTTGTGGTTATGGATCTGGCCGACTACAACAATGAGATCCAGGGCCAACTCAATGATGACTCATGTTATGAGCTACTTACCCATAACCCTATGGGTCCTTTAACACTTCTACTCAATGGACTTCTATTAAAATGGAAACAATCTGGTCTTCTGGATGATAATGAGTACCTTTATCTTAAAGTTTTTAGACCTACTTTCCCTTGGCTGTACACACTGCCCAAAATCCACAAGAATTTACCTTTTCCTCCTGGCAGACCAATAGTATCGGGGATTGGGGGTCCCACTGAAAGATTTGCAGAATATGTTGATCTTTTTTTGGGACCTTTAGTCAAAAACTTACCATCGCATATACAGGATTCAAAACATATATTGAGCATCATGTCAGACATGGAATGGCAACAAGGCACGACATTGGTCACCATGGATGTGGTGTCTTTATACACCAGTATTAACCCTGAACTAGGCTTATCAGCCATGACGAAATTGCTATCTAACAGACCGGCCTCACTCTGGGCACACACTAACATGTTGCTACAGATGATGGCTATTATCCTAGAAAATAATTTTTTCATCTTTGATCGTAAGTGGTATCGACAGAAAAAGGGAGTAGCCATGGGCTCTAAATTTTCACCCTCCTTTGCCAATCTCTTTATGGGGGCTTTGGAGGCTGACCTAATTTGGGGTACTAAGGGAACAGAATATATCGACTCCATACTCTTCTGGGGTCGTTATATTGACGACTGTTTTCTTTTGTGGTCTGGCTCTGAGGAATTACTGTTTTCCTTCTTCGAACATCTGAATAAAAATACATGGAAAATTAGTTTTACCATGCAACACAGCTTACATAAGATGGAATTTCTAGACCTGGAATTCTACGTCAAAGACAACCAACTACACTCTAAGCTCTTCAGGAAACCTACTTCCTGCAATTCTATACTCCATGCGTCCAGTTCCCACCCCAAACACCAGTTACGCTCAATTCCATATGGAGAAAATCTAAGAGCCAAACGGAATTGCAGTGAACCCACTGAATTTGAAAACTGCATTTCTAACATGAGAGACAGATTCCGCAAGAGAGGATACACACATGCATCCCTTAAGAAAGCGGAACAAAGGGCCAGAATCACCTCAAGACCAGATTGTTTAAAGACACGCACGGAGCCTGAATCCTCCAGCCAAACAATCAGACTAATAACAGAATTCAACGCACTGAACCACACTACCAGAAAGAGCTTCAATAAGCACTGGAAACTCCTGACAGGGGACCCTGTTCTCAAAGAATTTTTGCCTGACAAACCCTCCATCACATACAGAAAGGGCTTTACTCTTAGAAATAAACTTAGCCCCACTGTTCCTCCGAACACCACCGTTCGGGACTGGCTCACCACACGAGGCTTAGGATTCCACAAATGTGGTTTCTGTTCCATGTGTATTTGGGGCAAACATGGCACCAAAACGTTCCAGGGTTTCGATGGAACAATATACAAAATCAGACACAACATCACATGCCTATCGAAATTCGTAATATACATAATTGAGTGCCAATGTGGCAACATTTATGTAGGCAGTACCATCAGGGCTCTCAAAGATAGAATTGCAGAACATATGAGAGCCATTCAAAGAAGAGATCCCAAATACCCAGTAGCATTACATGTAGCGGAATGTCAACCCTTAGAGGATGACATCAAAGTGCGTGTCTTTGGGATAGATATGATTCCCCTCAACATCAGAGGGGGTAACCGAGAACTTACACTCAGACGTAGGGAAGCCACATGGATCATGCTTCTACAATGCGTGGAACATGGGCTTAACTACGACCCAGAATTACAATACTTCTTGGGTGACTGACAATCACCCTTTGGGATCCATTAAGTGAGACATTTACTCTGAATCTCAAAAATCATCACACAATGGATCGCATCACCATATGTAAATATTTCCATTAGTCAGCTATATGTTTTGGAAAGAGAGAACGCTTATACATTCCATACTATCACATACATGCTTTTGACAAGAGGTATAGAACTGTATATATACTTGTCCAACTGTGTTAATTGTGATGTCATCGAATAATGCCACAAGCATGACAGAATGAAGTATTGTTGACAGCATGATGAGCAAAGTCACAAATGGGTTGGTTGATGTGGCACTCTCACGCTTTAGTTTCTCATCTTCTTTTCTCACAATGAGCATTACAAGGCTTATTGGCCTTCTGTCGCGATATTTGTACGCGGTCATATGAGATCATTACCCAACACATAGTAATGACTTACCAATAGAGTATGTAGACCGGAATTGGATTTTAACGATAACACAACACTAAACGTTATAATCGACCGCTTATGCCATCATCTTTTCAGTGGTTTTAATTTTCAATGTCCAAGCAGTTACATGAACCATATACTGCTCGGATTTTTATTATTAGCATTTCTGTACTAACTATGGCGTGCCAACATACTGCCACTCGCTTGTAAACTACAAAATATTCGACTACCATACACTTCTCTATGGTAGCTTCCTTTTCAAACATGGCGATCTTGAAATACAGGCACACCTTCGGTTTTTCCCGACGTACGAGCTCCAAATAAAGAGGCACCTCCCTTCCGGTCACATGTCCGTTGTTCGAAACACGGCGACCGGGAATCAACAGAGGAGGGATACCGCACTCCTGGTGAGTTTCCTTACCTATTTCCACAAGAACTCTATCCGTTTTACACGGTCCGATCGTTTTATACGATCATGCTAACCCCCACCAAATTTTGACCTATACCGGCAGTGACTTTGTCTCTTCTGGTCTCTAACAATTTTGAGTTTTAATTGTACGCTCATCTAATCCGATGTTCATTTATTTATGTTTCCCGACACAGAACGTCGCGAAAAGTGAAACGCACCCGTTTTCACGTCGCCTTAACAGGTGGATCCCCTCCCGGTACAGCTCGATACGCACCCGTATTAAGGTATTCAAACGCTTCGTTTTTGCCTTAATAGATTCGCAAACCCTAATATAATGTGAGAAAGAGTCACACCATAAACTCGATCTCCAGCCTGACAACAGATATTTTGTGTGTTTTCTCTCTCCACATATAGCGTGAACTTTGAAAGCATCATTTACCCCATTGGGCGATATATAGAAGCAGGAATACCATCTTGCTCCCAACTAAGCTTGACAAACTTTTTCAGTAACTAAGCATATTAAGAATGTAACCGCACATTGGTAAGAACATTCTTCTCTTTATTTCTCCCCGCACAACACAGATATCTCGTGCCATTTCCCTGTTTTTATGCCTTCCTCATGCCCCTTCTTTCTTTCCCTCTACCTTCTCTCTATTTTACATAAATAGAACGCTACCACGAGACCCGGACTGATCTCGAACTCACATAATCCGAGTTGAGCCACAAGGTAATAACTCTAACCTCTTTAGAGAGAAAGACATTTTGTTTCTCATTTCACTCCAGGCACTGCCGTTTCTATAGACTTTCCACTTACTGTACACGCCCCATAGGGGATCCATTCCCACAACTTTCACTAACTAGATGCACTTCATACTTGTCACAGTCGCATGGCATTTTCTTCAAGCCAAGACCCCTGTTTGTGCAGGAGCACCGTGTGCTTGTCACACATGAACAACACTTAACCACAATCACGATCTCATGTCCCACCTGGCACACCACCACTCGAGGATACTTATAATCACCTTGTAGTAAGTATGGGCGGAAAATCCGTTACGCTCGCGGATTTTGCGGATTTTTGGGAAATTCGCAATCCGCGAGATTTGCGAATTTCCAGCATAATCCGCAAATTCGCACGCAGCGGATTTTTTTGGCGGCACGCGGCGTTGGTGATACAATTTTTGCGGCGCGCGGCGTTTATCATCGTTTGCCGAGTTGTTTTTTTCGATAGTTTGCGAGTGCTGCGCCATTTTGGATCTTGCTGTGTGATCCCGCGGGAATTGGCGAGCGCGATTACGTCATCGCGGCTTGCCAGCGATAGTTTGTCAACGCGAGTACGGCGAGATCACGTCTCGCGGTACTTCGCAATTGCGAGATTTGAGATGCGGCGAGCGAAAATATAAATTTGCAATTCTGCACAAGAAATCCACCAGCAAGCAGCATAAACCTTCTAGAAATGATGATTTTTATCTGAATAACTCCTTAGTTTGACATTTGCCTGCACTTTTTTAGCGAGGAGTCCATTTTGGGGAGGGGGGTAGGGGGGTGGGAGGAAGGAAGTGCCCCACAGTCTTCAACTTCCTGTCCCTGTTCAGCAGGCTCCTCCCAGTGCTTTGTCCATCTCCTGGTCACTTTTCATTTGGGTCTGGAGCTGGAAGGATTACTTTTAGTGGATGCTGCTGGATATTTGGATTTGAGGCCTTTTTGACTTTCTTTGGATCACTGTTGGATTAGAAATTTTACAAGTAAGTTTGTTTGGGGCATTACAGTTGCTGCAATTAAAATTTTGGAATTTTCGATTTTTGGGCTGTTTTGGGGCCTTTTGCCCAGGGGTACTCAGTGGTGGGTGGACTGAGTCTTTCTGTGGGTTGTCTTGAATTTAAACATCATGGAGGCCATGGATGGAATGGTATTGTGCAGATTTTTCAGTGATTTTCGTTTTTTGGGCCTGTACTTGTGGCCTTTTCACCAGGGGTATTTGAGTCTAGCATGGGCCTAGTCTTTCTGTGGGCTGTCTTGAACTTAAACATCATGGAGGGCATGGATGGAATGGGATTGTGCTGATTTTTCTGTGTTTTTCGATTTTTGACCTGTTGTTGGGGCCTTGACCAGGGGTAGTGAGTGGTGCATGGGCCTAGTCTTTCTGTGGGGTGTCTTGAATTTAAACATCATGGAGGGCATGGATGGAATGGGATTGTGCTGATTTTGCAGTGTTTTTCGATTTTTGGGGGTGTTCATGGGGACAGGCCATGTGGGTGGGGGCCATTTTGAGTGCTGGTACAGGCAGGCCCTGGCCATGTGCTAGGAGGCAAGTGGCCATTTTGAATGCAGGCTTTGTTGTTAGGCCTCCAACCATTTTGCCTACTTTTCAACCTTTATTTATGCCCAGAGGTAGTGAGTCTTGCATGGGCCTAGTCTTTCTGTGGGTTGTCTTGAGTTTAAACATCATGGAGGCCATGGATGGAATGGGATTGTGCTGATTTTGCAGTGTTTTTCGATTTTTGGGGGTGTTCATGGGGAGGGACATGCCATGTGGCTGGTGGCCATTTTGAGTGCAGCTACAGGCACTGGACATGTGCTGGCAGGCAAGTGGCCATTTTGAATGCAGGCTTTGTTGTTAGGCCTCCAACCATTTTGCCTACTTTTCAACCTTTATTTATGCCCAGGGGTAGTGAGTCTTGCATGGGCCTAGTCTTTCTGTGGGTTGTCTTGAATTTAAAGATCATGGAGGCCATGGATGGAATGGGATTGTACAGATTTTTCAGTGATTTTCGTTTTTTGGGCCTGTACTTGTGGCCTTTTCACCAGGGGTATTTGAGTCTAGCATGGGCCTAGTCTTTCTGTGGGCTGTCTTGAACTTAAACATCATGGAGGGCATGGATGGAATGGGATTGTGCTGATTTTTCTGTGTTTTTCGATTTTTGACCTGTTGTTGGGGCCTTGACCAGGGGTAGTGAGTGGTGCATGGGCCTAGTCTTTCTGTGGGGTGTCTTGAATTTAAACATCATGGAGGGCATGGATGGAATGGGATTGTGCTGATTTTGCAGTGTTTTTCGATTTTTGGGGGTGTTCATGGGGACAGGCCATGTGGGTGGGGGCCATTTTGAGTGCTGGTACAGGCAGGCCCTGGCCATGTGCTAGGAGGCAAGTGGCCATTTTGAATGCAGGCTTTGTTGTTAGGCCTCCAACCATTTTGCCTACTTTTCAACCTTTATTTATGCCCAGGGGTAGTGAGTCTTGCATGGGCCTAGTCTTTCTGTGGGTTGTCTTGAATTTAAACATCATGGAGGCCATGGATGGAATGGGATTGTGCTGATTTTGCAGTGTTTTTCGATTTTTGGGGGTGTTTATGGGGAGGGACATGCCTTGTGGCTGGTGGCCATTTTGAGTGCAGCTACAGGCACTGGCCATGTGCTGGCAGGCAAGTGGCCATTTTGAATGCAGGCTTTGTTGTTAGGCCTCCAACCATTTTGCCTACTTTTCAACCTTTATTTATGCCCGGGGGTAGTGAGTCTTGCATGGGCCTAGTCTTTCTGTGGGTTGTCTTGAATTTAAACATCATGGAGGCCATGGATGGAATGGGATTGTGCAGATTTTTCAGTGATTTTCGTTTTTTGGGCCTGTACTTGTGGCCTTTTCACCAGGGGTATTTGAGTCTAGCATGGGCCTAGTCTTTCTGTGGGCTGTCTTGAACTTAAACATCATGGAGGGCATGGATGGAATGGGATTGTGCTGATTTTTCTGTGTTTTTCGATTTTTGACCTGTTGTTGGGGCCTTGACCAGGGGTAGTGAGTGGTGCATGGGCCTAGTCTTTCTGTGGGGTGTCTTGAATTTAAACATCATGGAGGGCATGGATGGAATGGGATTGTGCTGATTTTGCAGTGTTTTTCGATTTTTGGGGGTGTTCATGGGGACAGGCCATGTGGGTGGGGGCCATTTTGAGTGCTGGTACAGGCAGGCCCTGGCCATGTGCTAGGAGGCAAGTGGCCATTTTGAATGCAGGCTTTGTTGTTAGGCCTCCAACCATTTTGCCTACTTTTCAACCTTTATTTATGCCCAGGGGTAGTGAGTCTTGCATGGGCCTAGTCTTTCTGTGGGTTGTCTTGAGTTTAAACATCATGGAGGCCATGGATGGAATGGGATTGTGCTGATTTTGCAGTGTTTTTCGATTTTTGGGGGTGTTCATGGGGAGGGACATGCCATGTGGCTGGTGGCCATTTTGAGTGCAGCTACAGGCACTGGCCATGTGCTGGCAGGCAAGTGGCCATTTTGAATGCAGGCTTTGTTGTTAGGCCTCCAACCATTTTGCCTACTTTTCAACCTTTATTTATGCCCAGGGGTAGTGAGTCTTGCATGGGCCTAGTCTTTCTGTGGGTTGTCTTGAATTTAAACATCATGGAGGCCATGGATGGAATGGGATTGTGCAGATTTTTCAGTGATTTTCGTTTTTTGGGCCTGTACTTGTGGCCTTTTCACCAGGGGTATTTGAGTCTAGCATGGGCCTAGTCTTTCTGTGGGCTGTCTTGAACTTAAACATCATGGAGGGCATGGATGGAATGGGATTGTGCTGATTTTTCTGTGTTTTTCGATTTTTGACCTGTTGTTGGGGCCTTGACCAGGGGTAGTGAGTGGTGCATGGGCCTAGTCTTTCTGTGGGGTGTCTTGAATTTAAACATCATGGAGGGCATGGATGGAATGGGATTGTGCTGATTTTGCAGTGTTTTTCGATTTTTGGGGGTGTTCATGGGGACAGGCCATGTGGGTGGGGGCCATTTTGAGTGCTGGTACAGGCAGGCCCTGGCCATGTGCTAGGAGGCAAGTGGCCATTTTGAATGCAGGCTTTGTTGTTAGGCCTCCAACCATTTTGCCTACTTTTCAACCTTTATTTATGCCCAGGGGTAGTGAGTCTTGCATGGGCCTAGTCTTTCTGTGGGTTGTCTTGAGTTTAAACATCATGGAGGCCATGGATGGAATGGGATTATGCTGATTTTGCAGTGTTTTTCGATTTTTGGGGGTGTTCATGGGGAGGGACATGCCATGTGGCTGGTGGCCATTTTGAGTGCAGCTACAGGCACTGGCCATGTGCTGGCAGGCAAGTGGCCATTTTGAATGCAGGCTTTGTTGTTAGGCCTCCAACCATTTTGCCTACTTTTCAACCTTTATTTATGCCCAGGGGTAGTGAGTCTTGCATGGGCCTAGTCTTTCTGTGGGTTGTCTTGAATTTAAACATCATGGAGGCCATGGATGGAATGGTATTGTGCAGATTTTTCAGTGATTTTCGTTTTTTGGGCCTGTACTTGTGGCCTTTTCACCAGGGGTATTTGAGTCTAGCATGGGCCTAGTCTTTCTGTGGGCTGTCTTGAACTTAAACATCATGGAGGGCATGGATGGAATGGGATTGTGCTGATTTTTCTGTGTTTTTCGATTTTTGACCTGTTGTTGGGGCCTTGACCAGGGGTAGTGAGTGGTGCATGGGCCTAGTCTTTCTGTGGGGTGTCTTGAATTTAAACATCATGGAGGGCATGGATGGAATGGGATTGTGCTGATTTTGCAGTGTTTTTCGATTTTTGGGGGTGTTCATGGGGACAGGCCATGTGGGTGGGGGCCATTTTGAGTGCTGGTACAGGCAGGCCCTGGCCATGTGCTAGGAGGCAAGTGGCCATTTTGAATGCAGGCTTTGTTGTTAGGCCTCCAACCATTTTGCCTACTTTTCAACCTTTATTTATGCCCAGGGGTAGTGAGTCTTGCATGGGCCTAGTCTTTCTGTGGGTTGTCTTGAGTTTAAACATCATGGAGGCCATGGATGGAATGGGATTGTGCTGATTTTGCAGTGTTTTTCGATTTTTGGGGGTGTTCATGGGGAGGGACATGCCATGTGGCTGGTGGCCATTTTGAGTGCAGCTACAGGCACTGGCCATGTGCTGGCAGGCAAGTGGCCATTTTGAATGCAGGCTTTGTTGTTAGGCCTCCAACCATTTTGCCTACTTTTCAACCTTTATTTATGCCCAGGGGTAGTGAGTCTTGCATGGGCCTAGTCTTTCTGTGGGTTGTCTTGAATTTAAACATCATGGAGGCCATGGATGGAATGGTATTGTGCAGATTTTTCAGTGATTTTCGTTTTTTGGGCCTGTACTTGTGGCCTTTTCACCAGGGGTATTTGAGTCTAGCATGGGCCTAGTCTTTCTGTGGGCTGTCTTGAACTTAAACATCATGGAGGGCATGGATGGAATGGGATTGTGCTGATTTTTCTGTGTTTTTCGATTTTTGACCTGTTGTTGGGGCCTTGACCAGGGGTAGTGAGTGGTGCATGGGCCTAGTCTTTCTGTGGGGTGTCTTGAATTTAAACATCATGGAGGGCATGGATGGAATGGGATTGTGCTGATTTTGCAGTGTTTTTCGATTTTTGGGGGTGTTCATGGGGACAGGCCATGTGGGTGGGGGCCATTTTGAGTGCTGGTACAGGCAGGCCCTGGCCATGTGCTAGGAGGCAAGTGGCCATTTTGAATGCAGGCTTTGTTGTTAGGCCTCCAACCATTTTGCCTACTTTTCAACCTTTATTTATGCCCAGGGGTAGTGAGTCTTGCATGGGCCTAGTCTTTCTGTGGGTTGTCTTGAATTTAAACATCATGGAGGCCATGGATGGAATGGGATTGTGCTGATTTTGCAGTGTTTTTCGATTTTTGGGGGTGTTCATGGGGAGGGACATGCCATGTGGCTGGTGGCCATTTTGAGTGCAGCTACAGGCACTGGCCATGTGCTGGCAGGCAAGTGGCCATTTTGAATGCAGGCTTTGTTGTTAGGCCTCCAACCATTTTGCCTACTTTTCAACCTTTATTTATGCCCAGGGGTGGTGAGTCTTGCATGGGCCTAGTCTTTCTGTGGGTTGTCTTGAATTTAAACATCATGGAGGCCATGGATGGAATGGGATTGTGCAGATTTTTCAGTGATTTTCGTTTTTTGGGCCTGTACTTGTCGCCTTTTCACCAGGGGTATTTGAGTCTAGCATGGGCCTAGTCTTTCTGTGGGCTGTCTTGAACTTAAACATCATGGAGGGCATGGATGGAATGGGATTGTGCTGATTTTGCTGTGTTTTTCGATTTTTGGGGGTGTTCATGGGGACAGGCCATGTGGGTGGGGGCCATTTTGAGTGCTGGTACAGGCAGGCCCTGGCCATGTGCTAGGAGGCAAGTGGCCATTTTGAATGCAGGCTTTGTTGTTAGGCCTCCAACCATTTTGCCTACTTTTCAACCTTTATTTATGCCCAGGGGTAGTGAGTCTTGCATGGGCCTAGTCTTTCTGTGGGTTGTCTTGAATTTAAACATCATGGAGGCCATGGATGGAATGGGATTGTGCTGATTTTGCAGTGTTTTTCGATTTTTTTGTGCTCTATAACTGAACTGATGTTCCTCTGTCTTCCATTTTTTTTAGGTGCACAAGACTCAAGAGAACCACCAGTGCCAGGAAGAAGTCCTGCAGCGGTGTGTGTGTGCAGCATAACGTCACGCGACGTCACGTCTGGCCTCAGACAACTCTACAATTCGTGCAACTGCGGCCTGCTGTCTGACCTGCTCTGAAGAAGATGGCCCCAAAGAAAGTTCTCCGTAGCTCCTCTAGCAAGAAAGTTGCTAGTAAGGAGCAGAAGAAGCAAGTTACCAAGGAGGCTGGTGTGCCACCCGCCACGTTTTTTGGGAGAAAAAAAAAAGTACGCCTGCAGCAGCAGGATCTGCTGGGGACCAAGCTGGGAGCAGCACCCCTGCTCCATTGGGTTCAGTGCCTCCACCACCACGCCAACTTAAGTCAAAGCCCTTGAGTGCTTCAGAGGCAGTCAGTGTACTTCTCCAATCACCATCGACCAGTGATGTTGGCTCATCGCAAGAAAGTAGCAGCAATGTCCCTGAATCAACACAGGTTGTTGTAACTCATCTGACAAGTGTTGAACAACCACAGCCGCAACAACAACACCATGTGCAAGTACACGCCCAAGTACATGTGGAAGGAGAGGCAGCAAAAGGAGATGCGCAAGCAAAGGTGCATGGAGGTTCACAAGTGCCCACAATAGTTGTTCCTCCCGAAGTAGGGGCACATCAGGAAATCGACAATGAAGCCGAGGTATCATTGGAAACCACTCCTCCTGATGATCATTCATTGTCTTCCACATCCCTAGCAAGGAAAAGATCAAGGGGGGTGTCTACATCTTCTTCAAGCCCACCGCCTTCTGATGATCTGGATGACGAATGGGTACCACCACGGCAGCCTGAGAGTGAGGCACACCATGATCTGACACCGGTACCTAAGCGTAAAAGGAAGGTCGTCGAAAAACTCATACCTATGGAGTGTGATGAGGCTCAACAAGAAGTGACAGATACTGCTGGTGATGAAGCCTCTCACGATGACGACGAGCCAGTCATCACAATGGTCACTGCAGCCCCACAGGGCATGCAGCAAAGAGACATTTTGACCCTATCCCGAGAAGCTGCTGAGCGTGATGATGATGTCGACGAGGAGGTAATGGAAATGGAATCATTAGATTTGGAGTTAAGTAGTACACCAAAACCTACCGCTTCCATATTTCTTCCTCGCAAGAAGGTACCCACCTCGTCCTCGACCTCAATTTGTGGTGGTGAAAGTGCAAAACGTACTGAAGTTCGGCAATCCACATCCTCCACTTCATCTGGCATTAGCAGCAGGACCACCACCACCAGTATCGCCGCCTCCTCCGGCCCCCGAAGACATTTCAAGTCTCCAGTTTGGGACTTCTTTAGTGTTTGCCCAAAAAAGGAAAACGTAGCCATTTGTAGCCTTTGTAAGCTTCGAGTTAGTCGTGGTAAGCTTGGTTCTAACTATGGTACCGGAGGCCAGAGAGGTCATCTTGAGAGAGCGCACCCTGTCCAATGGTTTCCGCACCTAGAGGCGGTCAAGAAAGCCGGAATTGCACGTAATGAAAACGTTGATTTTTCATCTGATGATGACGAGGAGGTAGAAGACGATTCAAACACTTCACTTACACCCAGTTCCCCTGTCAGCAGCACACCCCATGGGAGCCACACTAAGAGTGTGGGAGAGAGTGAGACATCAATGCGGAAAAGTTCATCAGCGAGCGTAACTGGGTCGAAGAGATCATCATCATCCCGTAAATCCTTGGTCCAGGGCAACATTAAAAAGATGTTGTTTACAGAAGCGCAATATGAACGCAACCACCCAATGACCCGTCTGTATAACACTAAGCTGGCTAAAATGCTAGCTCTGGACCTTCTCCCTTTTTCTTTTGTAGAAGGGGTTGGTTTTCTAGAATTAGTGACAGCGCTCTGCCCTAAATGGAAGGTTCCTAGCCGGTTCTATTTTGCCCGAGTTGCGGTTCCAGCACTACATGAAGATGTTCTGAAGGTGATTGGGGCAGCTTTGCAGAAGAGTGCTGTTCACACTATACATCTGACAACAGACATGTGGACCAGTGGTGCAGGCGCTGATTACATGTGCATCACTGCACACTGGGTCTCTTTTTCAGGGGCTAAAGCAAAGCTAAACGCAGGTGTTGACACGAACATTGTTTTTAAAGGTGCTCGGAAACATGCAACACTAGCCATGTTTGGTTTGGAGAAACGTCACACAGCAGAAAACATTTTGGATGTCTTTAACACAATGGTCCTTAACTGGCTGTCCCCACTAAAACGCAAGGTTGGTTATGTTTCCACGGACAATGGCGCCAATATAGTTAAGGCCATGAGGGACGGTTACTATTTCAGAGTGCCGTGTTAGGCGCACTGTATAAACCTGGTTGTCCAAAAATTCTTGGGTAATAAAGGCAGTGCAGCGTACAGTGTATTGGAGACCTGCCGAAAAATGTGCAAGCATTTCAGGCATTCTTTTAAGGCCCGGAAGCAGCTGAGGAGCCTGCTATATCAACGTCAAATGCCAGTGAAAGCACTCATCCAGGAGGTGGTAACACGTTGGAACTCAACCTTCTACATGCTTGAGCGTCTGTATGAGCAGTATACGGAACTCGATCAATATTTCCTTAAAGAGGGTACAGAGGAGCTGAGGATGGGTGGGCCGCAATGGAACATAGTTGAAAGCCTGACACGCATGCTTCGTCCTTTTGAGTTCTTCACGCGTGCAGTCAGCAAGGAGGACTCTAATTTGGGAAAAGCTATCCCATTGTTGTACATGCTGGAGGACCAACTGAAGGAGGTGTGTTCTGTGTTTGGAAAAGATGACAAAAACCAAGACTCTTTGCTTCTGGCTGAGCAATTATTAGAGCTCCTACAAGGTGATGAACGTCTTAAAAAGATCCACTCAGAACAGCATTACATTTGTGCTACTATTCTGGATCCACGCTACAAAAAGGCGCTGGCAGGCCAAGCATTCTTTCCTTTTGATGATGAACATGTTCCAAAGTACAAATGTTGGCTAGCCTTGTCAGCCAAGAAGTTTGAAACAGAACGGCTGGAAATTGAAGGAAATGGCAGTACATCAGCAGGCCATCCCCAGTCAAAACAATCCACTTCTGCACCTGTGGCTGTGGCACAAGTGACCTCTCAGCCGTTAAAGACACCGGCAACCGGATCATCTGCACGAAAGACAACAGAAACATTGGAGGCTGAAGAGGATTGGCTAGCTCTGCGTGGGTTTGGTTCTCAAAAGGTCAGAGGCACAGCAAGAGCTAAGCAAAGTGGAGGAACCTTGGATGAGGACCTTGAGTCGATGGTGAAGGACTATCTGAATGACTCAACAGAGGTCTATGTTAATTCTGACCCATTGGCGTATTGGCATGGGAAAAAAGAATTGTGGCCACAGCTCACCAACCTGGCTTTAAACTACTTGTCTTGCCCACTCACAAGCGTGTCTTCTGAACGGGTTTTCAGTGCGGCTGGTGGGATTGTAACTCCCAAACGGAGCCGCCTCTCGCCCAAAAATGTGGAGAGGTTAACAATGATCAAGATGAATCAGCACCTCATACCACCAGATTTCAGAGTACGAGAGAGCGTGCCGGATGAAGAGGAGGTGGCCAGCAACATAGATGAGGGAATTTCTACTCTGTCAGGTGACACTGAGCTCACCCTGCCTGAATTCGCAGAGTATGATGACGAAGCCTTATTCTTATTCCTGGACCGTGATACCGAGCCCTGAAAATGAGACAACGAATCAATAACTTTCTTTTTCATCCTTATTCACTTTTATTCCTGTGTGTCTGTCTTTCTTTGTTGTGCACAGGTAATATAATTCAAACTTTAATCAGATAATCACAAAAACAAGCCCATCAGCAGAACTGTCTTCACTTGTTTGCTAATTGATTTGAAGGTGCCGCAGTCTGCATTCCTCAGGTTCACAAGTTCAGAAGAACATGCTCCTCTATCCTCCTCCTCCAGACTCCTATTTCCATCAAAGCAGAGGGCTGGTTTACGCCCAATGAAGAAAGACTCAGCACTTGTGGGGGTGTTGTTCTACCTCTCTGCAGGTGAGTTGACGGGTCTGGGGCCATTGCTGGGAAGCACTAAAAGTGGTTTGGACCAAATCCGAGGCGGAAAATTTTTTGTGTTTTTGATGACTTGCTTGCCTTTGAGGTGCTCTTAGGGGGGGTTCCGTCTGTTTGTGGGTGAGTTTCGTGGTCTGGAAGCACTGCTGGGACACTCTAATCTTGATTGCATTTGCTTTTCAGGAAATCCGTCGTGGCAACCCCGACTTATGGCCTAGCTACGCAGTGCGTTTGGACCGAAGGCCCAGAAATATTGCAAGTATGAGATTTTGCTTTTGGCCTGTTTGGGGGTGTTATGCTTCTTGGCGGGTGGGTTGGCGGGTCTTGGGGCATTCCCTGGGAAAGGTCTAATACCGGGTAGAAGTGGTTGGGACAAAATCCAGGCCGATTTTTTTTTGGCTATTTCTGACATTTTGCTCTATGTAGCGTTTTTGGGGGCCTGTTTGGGGGGCTTCCTGGTGTTTGTGGGTGAGTTTCGTGGTCTGGGAGCACTGCTGGGACACTCTAATCTTGATTGCATTTGCTTTTCAGGAAATCCGTCGTGGCAACCCCGACTTATGGCCTAGCTACGCAGTGCGTTTGGACCGAAGGCCCAGAAATATTGCAAGTATGAGATTTTGCTTTTGGCCTGTTTGGGGGTGTTATGCTTCTTGGCGGGTGGGTTGCCGGGTCTTGGGGCATTCCTGGGAAGGTCTAATACCGGGTAGAAGTGGTTGGGACAAAATCCAGGCCGATTTTTTTTTTGGCTATTTCTGACATTTTGCTCTATGTAGCGTTTTTGGGGGCCTGTTTGGGGGGCTTCCTGGTGTTTGTGGGTGAGTTTCGTGGTCTGGGAGCACTGCTGGGACACTCTAATCTTGATTGCATTTGCTTTTCAGGACATCCGTCGTGGCAACCCCGACTTATGGCCTAGCTACGCAGTGCGTTTGGACCGAAGGCCCAGAAATATTGCAAGTATGAGATTTTGCTTTTGGCCTGTTTGGGGGTGTTATGCTTCTTGGCGGGTGGGTTGGCGGGTCTTGGGGCATTCCTGGGAAAGGTCTAATACCGGGTAGAAGTGGTTGGGACAAAATCCAGGCCGATTTTTTTTGGGCTATTTCTGACATTTTGCTCTATGTAGCGTTTTCGGGGGCCTGTTTGGGGGGCTTCCTGGTGTTTGTGGGTGAGTTTCGTGGTCTGGGAGCACTGCTGGGACACTCTAATCTTGATTGCATTTGCTTTTCAGGAAATCCGTCGTGGCAACCCCGACTTATGGCCTAGCTACGCAGTGCGTTTGGACCGAAGGCCCAGAAATATTGCAAGTATGAGATTTTGCTTTTGGCCTGTTTGGGGGTGTTATGCTTCTTGGCGGGTGGGTTGCCGGGTCTTGGGGCATTCCTGGGAAGGTCTAATACCGGGTAGAAGTGGTTGGGACAAAATCCAGGCCGATTTTGTTTTTGGCTATTTCTGACATTTTGCTCTATGTAGCGTTTTCGGGGGCCTGTTTGGGGGGCTTCCTGGTGTTTGTGGGTGAGTTTCGTGGTCTGGGAGCACTGCTGGGACACTCTAATCTTGATTGCATTTGCTTTTCAGGAAATCCGTCGTGGCAACCCCGACTTATGGCCTAGCTACGCAGTGCGTTTGGACCGAAGGCCCAGAAATATTGCAAGTATGAGATTTTGCTTTTGGCCTGTTTGGGGGTGTTATGCTTCTTGGCGGGTGGGTTGGCGGGTCTTGGGGCATTCCTGGGAAAGGTCTAATACCGGGTAGAAGTGGTTGGGACAAAATCCAGGCCGATTTTTTTTTGGCTATTTCTGACATTTTGCTCTATGTAGCGTTTTCGGGGGCCTGTTTGGGGGGCTTCCTGGTGTTTGTGGGTGAGTTTCGTGGTCTGGGAGCACTGCTGGCTATATATACTTTACTTTGCAAGAGGTTTGAAGCAAATCCATGGTGGCAGAGGGGACTTAGGGCCTAGCTGCAGAGCGCGCGCGGAGTGATTTGGGAAATTTGTGAAAAATTGACTAAGTCCCCATTTTTGTACTTTTGCTCTTTGGCTGTTTGGGGGTCTTCTACTCGTTTTCTCCTGGGTTGACGGCTCTGAGGCCATTGCTGGGAAGCTCTAATACCGGATAAAAGTGTTTTGGACCAAATCCCAGGCGGAATTTTTTTTGTGTTTTTGAAGACTTGCTTGCCTTTGAGGTGCTCTTAGGGGGGGTTCCGTCTGTTTGTGGGTGAGTTTCGTGGTCTGGGAGCATTGCTGGGACACTCTAATCTTGATTGCATTTGCTTTTCAGGAAATCCGTCGTGCCAACCCCGACTTATGGCCTAGCTACGCAGCGCGTTTGGACCGAAGGCCCAGAAATATTGCAAGTATGAGATTTTGCTTTTGGCCTGTTTGGGGGTGTTATGCTTCTTGGCGGGTGGGTTGCCGGGTCTTGGGGCATTCCTGGGAAGGTCTAATACCGGGTAGAAGTGGTTGGGACAAAATCCAGGCCGATTTTTTTTTGGCTATTTCTGACATTTTGCTCTATGTAGCGTTTTCGGGGGCCTGTTTGGGGGGCTTCCTGGTGTTTGTGGGTGAGTTTCGTGGTCTGGGAGCACTGCTGGCTATATATACTTTACTTTGCAAGAGGTTTCAAGCCAATCCATGGTGGCAGAGGGGAGTTAGGGCCTAGCTGCAGAGCGCGCGCGGAGTGATTTGGGAAATTTGTGAAAAATTGACTAAGTCCCCATTTTTGTACTTTTGCTCTTTGGCTGTTTGGGGGTCTTCTACTCGTTTTCTCCTGGGTTGACGGCTCTGGGGCCATTGCTGGGAAGCTCTAATACCGGATAAAAGTGTTTTGGACCAAATCCCAGGCGGAATTTTTTTTGTGTTTTTGATGACTTGCTTGCCTTTGAGGTGCTCTTAGGGGGGGTTCCGTCTGCTTGTGGGTGAGTTTCGTAGTCTGGGAGCATTGCTGGGACACTCTAATCTTGATTGCATTTGCTTTTCAGGAAATCCGTCGTGCCAACCCCGACTTATGGCCTAGCTACGCAGTGCGTTTGGACCGAAGGCCCAGAAATATTGCAAGTATGAGATTTTGCTTTTGGCCTGTTTGGGGGTGTTATGCTTCTTGGCGGGTGGGTTGCCGGGTCTTGGGGCATTCCTGGGAAGGTCTAATACCGGGTAGAAGTGGTTGGGACAAAATCCTCGCGGAAAAGCCTTTAGTTTTGGCACTTTTTGTAACTTAGGGTTCGTTAGGGTTAGCCCTAGCAGCAGGATTGCATGTGTTTCGGGGTGTTCTAGATTTTTCCAACTGAGTTCTGGGGTCTTAGAGCACTCGTGAGAATGTGTAATTTTGGTTGCAAGTCATTTGAAGAAAATCCATGGTGGGAAAGGGGGGATTTGGCATAGTTAAAGAAAGCCTTTGCCACTATTCTTAACTTAGGGTTCGTTAGGGTTAGCAGTATTTCTATTGCATGTGTTTGAGTGGGGGGGATTTCGAGTCTTGGAGCGATGCTGGCTATGGCTACTTTTGCTTGGTTGCTTGCAAGTGGTTTGAATGCAATCCACGGTGGGTAATGGGCAATTAGGAAGGGGGTACTTCGGCCTACTTTTACTTTCAAAGTAAGTTTTGTCACCAGTTTTCTGCTAGGCCTCGTTTTTTGAGATTTGATTGGGGGTCTTCTACATTTTTGCGACTGGCTTTAGTAAGGGTCTGGGTGGGAGCACTGCTAGGAAGATCTAATTTTGTTCTAAAACACAGTTCACAGTACACCTAGCTTGAGGGGCAAGATCCGCTACATTAATTTGCCCATACTTATTTATCCTTCAAAAGGTGACTCAGAGTACGCACTTTCAAAAATATTGCACTGTCTACTAGGAAAATCAAATTGTGACTTTTTGCACTCCACAGCCTACATACCTTATATTTATTTATCAGTGGTGTTGTAATATTATATCACTTCCTGTTTTTCGTTGAATAACTACAGGCCGGGTTTCAGTCTCTGCAATGGGGAAAAAAGGATTAAGTCAGGCTTCACAGTAGCGAGCCACAATTCAGCATCAGGCAGGCAGTGGACAGGGTGTCTTCTGGTGACCAACATCGATGGACGAAGCGTCGGCTGCAATGGAGGAGTGCCGCTAATAGGAGGATTTTTTTTCTGCAGGCAACTTACTTACCACTTCCAACATGACCACTACCACCACATAGATACAGTATCCCTTGCCTTTTTCTCTGACTGTGACTGCATTTCTTGTATCTCTCTCTGCTTCTAAATTGATCCCTTAACACATCACTTAGTCCACTCCACTATCACATCTGCACCACACATAGTCATTTGTAAGTGCTCCTACGTAATTCGCAAGTCGCAGCACGCCCCAGGCCGTACAGGACTGGGATGGCCCCAATGATGAAGCATGTCACCAAGGGGCAACCCTGGTGAGTGAGGGGACAACTAGAAAACAAGCAATTTCTCCTTTTCTATCTACTATACCTTCCAGACCAACCCCACTGAGTGTTGTTGTGAATGGATTTATAGGGACCAGCAAGGCTCTCGGGTATCTGGCTAAGTACAGAGACCTTATGTTGAATATCGTTATCAATAATTCCACACAGGCCCTGTACTGTCGCATTCTTTCTTCCACAGTTGTCGAATGTACTACTTACTTTTCACTGACATGCATGCAGTAGTGCATGCACTTTCAAAGATTGATGGATAGGTTTGTACCCAAAGAATTGTTTATGTTCCATTGTTTGTCTATGCTGTGCTTTTTTTTACAGGGTGTCTTCTGGTGACCAACATCGATGGACGAAGCGTCGGCTGCAAAGGAGGAGTGCCGCTAAAAGGAGGATTTTTTTTCTGCAGGCAACTTACTTACCACTTCCAACAGGACCACTACAACCACATAGATACAGTATCCCTTGCCTTTTTCTCTGACTGTGACTGCATTTCTTGGATCTCTCTCTGCTTCTAAATTGATCCCTTAACACATCACTTAGTCCACTCCACTATCACATCTGCACCACACATAGTCATTTGTAAGTGCTCCTACGTAATTCGCAAGTCGCAGCACGCCCCAGGCCGTACAGGACTGGGATGGCCCCAATGATGAAGCATGTCACCAAGGGGCAACCCTGGTGAGTGAGAGGACACCTAGAAAACAAGCAATTTCTCCTTTTCTATCTACTATACCTTCCAGACCAACCCCACTGAGTGTTGTTGTGAATGGATTTATAGTGACCAGCAAGGCTCTCGGGTATCTGGCTAAGTACAGAGACCTTATGTTGAATATCGTTATCAATAATTCCACACAGGCCCTGTACTGTCGCATTCTTTCTATTCTTCCACAGTTGTCGAATGTACTACTTACTTTTCACTGACATGTATGCAGTAGTGCATGCACTTTCAAAGATTGATGGATAGGTTTGTACCCAAAGATTTGTTTATGTTCACAATTGTTTGTCTATGCTGTGCTATTTTTTCTTGTCTCCCAAAACCTTTCCCAAAAACCCCCGTACCCATCCATTTTTCAAACCCTAACCTCTTCCCCCGGGCTGTGTGGTTTTGATTGATGTGTGACTAAATGACAGCAATAAATCCACACACTTGCTGGGGAGGATAAGGTGATAGCAACAGGCTGGTGAAGAAATCCGAGGATATATTCTTACTCTGCTTGACAAAGAACCATTGCTAATGTGAAAGAACTTCAACCGAATTAGTAGTTATACTTTACCATTTGTTAGGCTACAATGTGGCACTGTTCTACTGTACTTCTGTCACCTGCTATATTCTCAGTTGTACCGTTGAATTGCTCAGGAGGACAAACCAGATTTCATTTTCTTTTTTTTCATAGGCATGCAACTGCCACTGTGTCACACCACTAGTACCACCGCTATGAGGAAATTTTATCCGACCAAGATTGCCAACCTTATTTGCTGTCTCCCGTGGAGCCAGCCCTGGGTCTAGCCCTACTTTCAAACACAAATTACAGGTAAGATAAGCGTTTGGTGGTTTGGGGGTATAATGGAGTATTAGTACGAGAGACGAGAGACTGAAGGTAGTACTACTAAAGTCCTAGGACTCTTGGATTCACTTCGTCTGTGAGAGGCACTTAGTGTTGAAAACATTTGGGCATTTACACTTAAAGGAAGAAAATGGAACTAAACTTTCAGGAAAACAAAGTCAACGTTAAACCCCCACCCACCAGGCAAGCAGTAAGAAACGGGTATGCTCAGATAAAGTTTGAAAAAGTATATTTATATCCCTAACAAAATAATCTCCCGCAAGACCCTCCCTAACCCCAACGATTGTCCTTCAAAAGTCCCCAAAAACCCAACTCCCAATTCCCACCCCCCAAAAGTCTCTAAAAAAGGGGCAAGGGACACTATGGGCGGATGCTGTCAACTTTTTGGGCCAGGGCATCATGCTCCTGGCGGAGCAAGGCGTGCTCTACGCGGAGCCCCTCCAACTGGTTGGAAAAGTGGTGGAGCTCCTGCTGGAGGCGGGACACCATCAGGGTACTGCGGCGCAGGCGTGCCTTCAATGCCTTGTAGGTGCAACGGCTGTGAGAGGAAGCTGTAGCTGTTGTCCTTGCTACTCGGCGGTGGCGTTTGGCTTTGGCAGCCCGGCTCAGTCTGGGTGGACCACTGTGCTGGGTGGCACTGGCAGCCCGTGGGGGAACGGAGGCCGATGCAGACGACGTAGTTGTTGTGGTCGACTGCACACTTTCTTCGTCCTCCAGGGCCACCAGCCGCCGATATTCGGCCACAGTGGCATCGATCCTCCGTTGCCGGGCCGCTCTAGCCAGCTCCTTCCTCCTTGTTCGTTTGGAAGGAGAACCTATATGAAGAAAGAAAGACATAGTCTGTAACCAATGCTCCTTAAGATTAACTCAATCATTCAGCAGAAATTTGTGTTGCACTACAACTAGCAACTTGCAAACGCATTACATAACTATTGAGGCCAGTATCTATCTAACCTCACACTTCTTCATCCTTGCTCTAACATTAGTGGGAGTTTAAGGAACAAATTCTACGAGCACTATGGACTTCCATTAGAGTCGACTATGAAAGTACACCAGTCTTATTCTTCTTCTTGTCTCTTGTTTTGGAAAATTGGTACGTTATCTTCTGCAAGCCGGCATAATGCCAGCGCAGTAAACTTGCACCCGAGAAAAAGAGACGCACGCCATGAGGAGTGACCTAGACTTGCGTTGCGTTACTGTACCCGTCCAGTACATGCAGGTGGTGAAGCTCTTACTTTTCTATTACGGGTGGCACTGAGAATACTCTGTTACAACTCAAGGGCTACTCCTTAATTAATTTAACTTTCACCCTACAGTGGAAATGAGTACTAGAAATGGAAAATTGAAGAAGATAAATAATCTGATTATCTATCACTTCACATGGGATGTTTTTGCTTATATATGGGATGACTTTTGATGCTTTGCTTTTTATTGAGTGACCAGTGATACATCCACACATGAATGACTGAGTACTACTAAACTTATTAAGAGAGGTAGGGAGTGGCCACCGTAATAACCGGATCTATGCAGTGCTTGCAATACAAACTACTGCTACTATTGATGGTAGTATTTGGACAAAATTAAAAGTTCTTTTCCTTGCCTTTCCTACACTGGAACGGACGTGCGGGTGCAGTGTTACATGCTCTTCAAAGTTACACTTAGTTCATCCACTGACCGTCTACTCTCTCTAGATCATGGGTACTCACAAACTTTCTCTCAGGGGCTACATTTACAGTGTAGTTTGGGGCCGAGGGCCGCACTGGTGGGGGCGGAGTCAGAGGGGGCGGGGCTAAAGCAAAACGATAACTTGTGACCATGAGGTTGCACACAGGTCCCTGCAGCAGATGCCCTCACCCACTGAGCCACCAGACCCAGCATTTACATACATCTCTCTCCCTCCTGCTCTCCCTCCTGCCCTCCCTCTCCATCTTCCTTTCCCTCCTGCCCTCCCTCTACCTCCCCCTCTGTCATCTCACTGTGTGTGTGTCTATCTGTGTCAGCCTTCAGCCCGGGTTGAGACCGCTTCCTCAACGCGCACACACAGACAACAACACCAAAGTACTTAACAGGTCTTTAAAAGACCATTAACATATTATTGAGGCTTTGTTTGTTGTAGCGCCCCTGCTTCTCCACCCTGACAATCACTGCTTGCCCGGCCCCACAGAGGCTTTGTTCTATTTCACCTCTTTGTGGCCTTGCATCTCCACTCTGCTTTGTGGGGGCCGGGGGAGCAGTGATTGTCTGCAAGGTCTGCGCACCGCCAAGGAAGGCTTGCCGGGCCACCACCGGCCCGCGGGCCGTACTATGAGTACCCCTGCTCTAGATACACATATGCTATCTAAGAGTCAGATAGTAGCATGATCCAGGTATATGGACACATACAGTTTCTGTGTCACCCACCCAGGCTGTTGTCCTTCCACCCATCATTGCTTCATCATTCACCCAGCCATGCATCTCATATTCTTGCCTTCCCAGCTAGTCTTCAATCTCAATAAGTAAGGAATATATAAGAGCTTACCTCTGGCCGCCACCACCACCGTCTCAACTCTCACAGCCGCCGCCTCCTCCCCTGAAGAATCGCCCTCCGCCTCCGTGTCGAGCACCACCACCTCCACACTGGCCCCGCCACCAGATGTTCCACCTACAAAGTACATTTAAGAATGTTAGAATAAAGCACTCACTAGTCTTTGGTCTAGGAATGAAGACATGTGAAAACAATGTAATTTGTGACTGTCTACGTTAAAGTTAAAAAAAATGTCCCTTTTTCCAGGGAAGGTTGTCTTGCTGCACTTTTTGGCACAACTGATGAAGGCTGTTTTTTTAACACGCACCATTTTTCTCCACACAGACAGAAGATGGACTTCTAACAACAAGATCAAGTTGAAACCAGGTGAGAGCTCGGCTCGACCACAAGAAATGTCTTCAATTAATCGTCAGCACTAACCACTTTTCCATTATCAGTTAAACGTTTAGTTTTATTATGACTTCATTTTAATAAATGTGTTTACTTTTAATAAAGCTTTTAAACTTAAATACAATCTGTGTATTTTGGTCCAGACTAGAGTGACTGAGCGAAAGGTTTTGCAATTTTTGCAAGCATGAGTCCAGATAGAACACTTCAAAAGACATTATGGACAATCCCAGAGGACTGCACTAAGTTGATAGAGCTATTGCTGACTAGAATCATGGGAGTTTCGCCAACCGTGCAATCTTAGTTAGCTACACAGACAGACTAATAAGAATAATCTAGTAATACCACAGGGAGTCATAGTAGAGGCAGGATAAGAATTTAGATACAGTCTACAAGAAGAGCAAAGACAATTTTGAAAAAAGTCAAATGAGGAACGCTAGGAAAAATAGGTACTAGTCTAAAATGAAAACTTACTGGGGCCAGCAGAGGAGCCCTCGCCTGCCCGATCCTGGCCCTGTTGAACAGCATCCGCCGCCTGCTGCTCCTGTGTCCTCCTCTCGCCCCTGGGGGGAGCTGACGTACAACATGAAAGAAAGAACAGAAAACATGGATGATTGTTGCTTGTCAATCTCAACCAAATCAAACATTTCAAAAGAACAATAAGAAAATATTTCCGCGAAATTATATTGATTAGGGTTAGTTTTCATTTATTTGCGGACCTGTGACTTCGAAAGTCACGTAACTCACTAAACAAAGTACTGAAACGTTCACCTAGGACTGGCAGGCAGCAGTCCGCAGGCAAGACGCAAAGTGACAGACAAACTCCATTGTGATTTCAGTCAGATCAGTGACAACACTAACAGTTGCCTGCTACATTACCAGTCATTGAAATGTCAGGGGTACAAAGGAAGGGGCAGATTTAAGCCCCTTGCGGCTCTTTTGCGCCGTTCTTGCGTGACTTTTGTGACGCAGCAGCTAAACAAAAAAGGGCGCCATGGTGCGGCGTATAATATTATAACAACGTGACGCATTTGGGAGATGCATCCCGTTATAAAGCCCTGCGCCATCAGGGGGCGTTCCGGCGCAAGGGAGGGCATTCCTGCGCTGGAACACATCCTAATAGTGGCTGAGGGAAATCTACAAAATTTCAATCAGTCACCTTTAGGACAATGATGCGTCACACAAACCCTGCACCTGCTTGAAGCAGACGTACGGCTTGACCCAGCATTGGGGAGATAGGGTACCCCAGAGCATTGCTGGAGCTGCGCCATCGTTGTGACGCAACTCCAGCAGTAAAGCTTCGGTGACGTTTTGGGCCCATGGTGCGCCGCATTGCAAATACGGCGCACCATGTTTGGTGGTGGTAGCGGGCCGCACAATTAATGGCGCATCCCTGCTACTTTGCAGGGATGCGACGGTAATTGCAATTCTGCCCCTTAGGGGCATACTTACTTACGCGTTCTGGCGCATCTCCAGAGATGCGCCAGATCAAATGCGTCACGCAAAACTACCCTTGCGACACGGCAGATGCGCCTCATTTACAATGCGGCGCGCCCTGGCGCAAGGGTAGGCACTTGCGTGACGCATCTCGTCACGTAAGAGCGGCGCATCGCTGGAGTCACGTCGCCAACGCAATGCAACTCCAGTAATGCTCAGGGTCACCCAATACTTAACATGCTGTGTCAGTCCTTTAGCCTGCTTCGAGCAGACATAAGGAATTGAATTGACGTAGCAGCGTCGCAGAAGTGCCTGCGTTAAATCTTGTAGATTTCACGCAGGCAATTTTGCGAGGCGCACAGCCGCCGGACCGCCCACCCTGCGTACTAGGAACGCACCCATTGTGGTGCAGGCCCATGGCTTTATAACGTGACGCATCTCCCTAGATGCGTCATGCTGTAAATGACTCGCAGGGATGCGGCACGTTTACGCCGCTGTTGCGTCACGCAAGGCAACGTAAACGTGGTGCAAGGGTCTTGTAAATGTAATCTGCCCCCTAGTGTCTAGCATTACGCAGTTCTGTAAAGTACACTCATACATAATAGTTACTCAGGCCAATGAGACCACGAAATAGAAAACAAATAAGCATAGTAGCAACGCCACTGAGAAGGAGAGCAGTGCACCTGAAATGCACAGAAGATTTTGAAATATAATTTAACTACAATGTAATCGTCATCAGCGGCATTATTGGCTTGCTCCATGTAAAAAACAAATATTTGCAATACAACAACACAGAGCAGGAGAAAACATCATAGTAGTGAATGATTAAATGGCTACTACTACTCACCAAGCCCGGGGATCTCCAAGCCGAGCTGGTCCAGCAGGTCGCGCTCGCGGTCCAGGAGGTCCGTCCAGCGATGGGTGACCTGGCTGTAGGTGCGCTGGACCCCGTAGAGGTGGGATATGGCCCAGCACACCTTCTCCCACCGCTTCCGGCGCTCCCGCATATTGTAGCCGCCGGCCGCGATCCTGCCGCCTCCCGCGATGGTCCTGGGCAGGCGGCGCTGGACGAAGTAGACCAGCGCGCCCACTTCCTCCGGGCTGAATATCTCCCGTCGCGTCACCTGCTCCCCCCTCAATCTCCCGCATGCTGTCCTGGCACTGGGTCCAGCACTACTCCCCGCCGCCGCTGCGGCCCTCAAGTGCCTGGGCAGCTTCACGGCGCCTGGCTTGACCATGGTCTGGGCAGGTAAGGTAGGAAGAAGTAGAAAATTAAGAAAGAAGAGGATAGGGAAGAAGAAAAGAAAAGAGTTTAAAAAAGTAGTTTAAAAGTAAAGAAAAATAGCAGAAAAGACAAAAATATACAGCTAGGAAAAGAGAGGGATAGATAAGAAGCAAAATCGTAAAAAAAAAACTGAAAACAAGCAAAGGATGGCAAAGATACCAAGAGGATTAAACACCATGCCCAGACACAGGAAATGAATGAAAAACAAGATGGCCGGCGCCCGTTCACGAGCGCGAAAGTAAGTTCGCGCGAGATTTTCCTTGCGATCTCGTGCGAACCTCTAGATTTCCCGCGCGATCTCGTGCGAACCTCTACTCGCAATGCGCTTACTGCGCGAGATTATACATAGCGGGCGGAAACGGAAATACGTCACGCAAACAAAATGGCCGCGCCCGTACTGGACCTTGGGGTAAATTCGCGTGTTGCGCTGCAAGCGGCTCGCGAATACTGCAAAAAAACTCGCGAAACAACAAGCCGCAAAAAAATAAAATGCTCATTCGCACGAATTGGCGGCTTCCGCGGTCGGTTTCGCACGACGCCGCGCCCCGCGAATAGCGCGAAAAAAACCGAAAAACGATTTCAGCAAAAGCAAAAGCAATGAGCAGGTGCAAAAGGTCAACCTCATGATTTGTAACGATTCTTTGTAGTGCTTCCTGAGGGGGCCCTCCAGAATTCGGTTGCCTGCTTGCAACTATTGTGTGACCCTGCTCTGACCTTAACTGTATGCCACAAAGGTCCTGATTTACAGCTAAAGGAGCAGACAAGCAGGTGCCAGGCTGGAACTTGAAATTCTTTCAGTGACACATTAATTAGCCCCTAATTCATTATTGTCAGTTGGGGCAGGGCAGGTATTGTTAATAAACTAACCCCAAATTAATTCATGTCAGTTCAAGCAGGGCAGGTGGGCTTGCTTTTCCCCCCCATCTTCTACAGTGATGATGAACCAGAGGGTGGCATTGATGTAACAGAGGGTGGCATGGGTCAAAGAGAGGGTGCCAGTGGTGAAACAGAGGGTGCTGGGAGGCTGTGATGATGAACCAGACGTAGAAACAACATAGTTGCGACCGTTGCGAGCCGACAAGTAAGTTCGCAATTGCGAACTAGTACCAAATCCTCGCGAACTGGCAGAAACAATTGCGAACACACAAAAAAAAAATCCGCAAATTCGCGGGAATTCGCGGATTTTGCGGATTGCGAGTTCGCAAATCCGCAAAATTCGCGAACGCGAGATCCGCAAAATTCGCCCATGCTTACCTTGTAGTGGTTTGCGCCTCAATAGAATAGCATCACCGAAAACCTCACTCACAACGTGTGAATAGAGACCGCACGTCACAGATGCATGTGTGATGCACCCTTGTCACCAATGCAGCATGTTAAAGATGTAAGACGCAGAAATGAATATCTATACATACGTTATTTTGTATCACCAGCCCTGAAGAGTCGTGAAGACTCACTGAAGCACGACGAAACACGTGTCGGCTAACTGTGGACTATTCTTCAAGTGTGGACACATTAAATCATCATCTTGCAAAAACAAGAAAAAACTTCCAAGAATCTGCTTCTGTCTGTTTAAATTGTTTATGTCACATTTACCATGTGTATCTTCACCTTAATGTAGTTGCGAGAGCTCAGCTGTGTACATTGTTAAGTCATTGACTTTTTTTAGACGGTTAAGGGCTTTTTTCCGTCTGCTCTTCACGCACTACTCATTTACCCACCTACACCATACTCTGTAACGTAGAAATTGAGGCAGAGCGCCCCTAGCATCTGAAACCTTTAAAAAACCCTGTACAGCTGGCTTCCTTTAGTCTTGTCAGATTAGGCGCCTCCACGTTACCTGATAACCTTTTTTTCCCACATACCTTCCTTTCTTGTCCTTTCTACTATGGACAGAGACAAAGCAGCGGCAGATCTCTTTGAGAATCTAGCCAAAGGCATGCCTACACACCAGGCATCGGCCACGACAGGTCCTGCACGCATAGAGGGTCTCAAGGATAAGTTCATTAAACTTGAGAGACTCAAAAAACAAGAAAACTCGCGCTGGTGGGACGGAGCCACCTTGAAACACTACTTAAGACTTAAACAAATTCCCAAGGGACTACGTTCCCACACTTTCCCTACTTATGATGATCTAGATCCAGATCTCATGACCAAATGGGACGACTCACTCAACCAGAATTCCATAACACTTATGGATATTCTCATTGAGAGTGCTGACCGCAAGACCACCAAACTACAATCAGAAATCGCCATTGTAGAACAGGAGATCAAAGATTTAAATAAACCAGAAGCCACCATTAAGAACTATACTCTACTTGATGAGATTCTACTCAAACATCAAGCCGAAATAAAGAACAGAAAAGCACGTCAGATCAAGAGGGATGAGGCAGACTATAAAAATGGTAGAATTTACACTTTTGATCGTAAATATGATTCTTTGATTCCCCGATCTAAACCTGGCTCACAGACAGGTAGATCAACAACCACTAGTTCTGTCAGCTCCAGCACCACTTCACTGAGCTCTACCGGACTCAGTGATATTGAAAATGAGATCTTAGCTAACACAGATGCCACACGCTCTACCTTTTTTTTAGAGATGGAACGTGTCAGGAAGGGCAACAGGACACAGCTACCAAGGGTCGTAGCAGACCCAAACCCCACAGGGTAAACGCAGGAACAAGCGAGGATTATCGCAGGAAACTGAGATCAGGAACACAGAGGAACTAACCCCACTAGTTGACACAGTACAAGTCATTAACCTTTCTTCACATCCTCTGACACCGGACATGATCACTTTACTGAGTAGAGGCCTGAACTTTAATCCTTATGCCACGGGTGATATGTGCCAAACTAAGATTGACATTTTCAGATTCATACGCAATCTGAAATTAAAGAAACACTTTGCTGGACTTCATGATACCCAAAAACAATCCAGAAATATTCCCAGTGTTTTTGATAATCTATCTTTGACTATTAAAGATGTACAGACAACACACTTGCTTCTTTCTTTAACAGATAGGGAAGATAGTCCCCTTGAAATGGAAAAATTACTTGAGGAGCTTGATGTTGAAACTGATTATGGAATGGCTAGCGGCTTGAAATGCAAATCTAAATGGACCCCCACGTTATCAGGGGGCTATGTAATTGACAATTTCCACAGACATGTTCTTGAAGATCTTAATAGAACTAATACTAAGAATCTGAACACCAAATTCAAATATAAGGACAATTTGACAAAAGGGGAACGGTTAGCACTTTCCACTTCAAGCAATGATCCTGATATCATCATCAGGGAGGCAGACAAAGGGGGCAATGTTGTGGTTATGGATCTGGCCGACTACAACAATGAGATCCAGGGCCAACTCAATGATGACTCATGTTATGAGCTACTTACCCATAACCCTATGGGTCCTTTAACACTTCTACTCAATGGACTTCTATTAAAATGGAAACAATCTGGTCTTCTGGATGATAATGAGTACCTTTATCTTAAAGTTTTTAGACCTACTTTCCCTTGGCTGTACACACTGCCCAAAATCCACAAGAATTTACCTTTTCCTCCTGGCAGACCAATAGTATCGGGAATTGGGGGTCCCACTGAAAGAATTGCAGAATATGTTGATCTTTTTTTGGGACCTTTAGTCAAAAACTTACCATCGCATATACAGGATTCAAAACATATATTGAGCATCATGTCAGACATGGAATGGCAACAAGGCACGACATTGGTCACCATGGATGTTGTGTCTTTATACACCAGTATTAACCCTGAACTAGGCTTATCAGCCATGACGAAATTGCTATCTAACAGACCGGCCTCACTCTGGGCACACACTAACATGTTGCTACAGATGATGGCTATTATCCTAGAAAATAATTTTTTCATCTTTGATCGTAAGTGGTATCGACAGAAAAAGGGAGTAGCCATGGGCTCAAAATTTTCACCCTCCTTTGCCAATCTCTTTATGGGGGCTTTGGAGGCTGACCTAATTTGGGGTACTAAGGGAGCAGAATATATCGACTCCATACTCTTCTGGGGTCGTTATATTGACGACTGTTTTCTTTTGTGGTCTGGCTCTGAGGAATTACTGTTTTCCTTCTTCGAACATCTGAATAAAAATACATGGGAAATTAGTTTTACCATGCAACACAGCTTACATAAGATGGAATTTCTAGACCTGGAATTCTACGTCAAAGACAACCAACTACACTCTAAGCTCTTCAGGAAACCTACTTCCTGCAATTCTATACTCCATGCGTCCAGTTCCCACCCCGAACACCAGTTACGCTCAATTCCATATGGAGAATATCTAGGAGCCAAACGGAATTGCAGTGAACCCACTGAATTTGAAAACTGCATTTCTAACATGAGAGACAGATTCCGCAAGAGAGGATACACACATGCATCCCTTAAGAAAGCGGAACAAAGGGCCAGAATCACCTCAAGACCAGATTGTTTAAAGACACGCACGGAGCCTGAATCCTCCAGCCAAACAATCAGACTAATAACAGAATTCAACGCACTGAACCACACTACCAGAAAGAGCTTCAATAAGCACTGGAAACTCCTGACAGGGGACCCTGTTCTCAAAGAATTTTTGCCTGACAAACCCTCCATCACATACAGAAAGGGCTTTACTCTTAGAAATAAACTTAGCCCCACTGTTCCTCCGAACACCACCGTTCGGGACTGGCTCACCACACGAGGCTTAGGATTCCACAAATGTGGTTTCTGTTCCATGTGTATTTGGGGGAAACATGGCACCAAAACGTTCCAGGGTTTCGATGGAACAATATACAAAATCAGACACAACATCACATGCCTATCGAAATTCGTAATATACATAATTGAGTGCCAATGTGGCAACATTTATGTAGGCAGTACCATCAGGGCTCTCAAAGATAGAATTGCAGAACATATGAGAGCCATTCAAAGAAGAGATCCCAAATACCCAGTAGCATTACATGTAGCGGAATGTCAACCCTTAGAGGATGACATCAAAGTGCGTGTCTTTGGGATAGATATGATTCCCCTCAACATCAGAGGGGGTAACCGAGAACTTACACTCAGACGTAGGGAAGCCACATGGATCATGCGTCTACAATGCGTGGAACATGGGCTTAACTACGACCCAGAATTACAATACTTCTTGGGTGACTGACAATCACCCTTTGGGATCCATTAAGTGAGACATTTACTCTGAATCTCAAAAATCATCACACAATGGATCGCATCACCATATGTAAATATTTCCATTAGTCAGCAATATGTTTTGGAAAGAGAGAACGCTTATACATTGCATACTATCACATACATGCTTTTGACAAGAGGTATAGAACTGTATATATACTTGTCCAACTGTGTTAATTGTGATGTCATCGACTAATGCCACAAGCATGACAGAATGAAGTATTGTTGACAGCATGATGAGCAAAGTCACAAATGGGTTGGTTGATGTGGCACTCTCACGCTTTAGTTTCTCATCTTCTTTTCTCACAATGAGCATTACAAGGCTTATTGGCCTTCTGTCGCGATATTTGCACGCGGTCATATGAGATCATTACCCAACACATAGTAATGACTTACCAATAGAGTATGTAGACCGGAATTGGATTTAAACGATAACACAACACTAAACGTTATAATCTACCGCTTATGCCATCATCTTTTCAGTGGTTTTAATTTTCAATGTCCACGCAGTTACATGAACCATATACTGCTCGGATTTTTATTATTAGCATTTCTGTACTAACTATGGCGTGCCAACATACTGCCACTCGCTTGTAAACTACAAAATATTCGACTACCATACACTTCTCTATGGTAGCTTCCTTTTCAAACATGGCGGCCTTGAAATACAGGCACACCTTCGGTTTTTCCTGACGTACGAGCTCCAAATAAAGAGGCACCTCCCTTCCGGTCACATGTCCGTTGTTCGAAATACGGCGACCGGGAATCAACAGAGGAGGGATACCGCACTCCTGGTGAGTTTCCTTACCTATTTCCACAAGAACTCTATCCGTTTTACACGGTCCGATCGTTTTATACGATCATGCTAACCCCCACCAAATTTTGACCTATACCGGCAGTGACTTTGTCTCTTCTGGTGTCTAACAATTTTGAGTTTTAATTGTACGCTCATCTAATCCGATGTTCATTTATTTTATGTTTCCCAACACAGAACGTCGCGAAAAGTGAAACGCACCCGTTTTCACGTCTCCTTAACAGGTGGATCCCCTCCCGGTACAGCTCGATACGCACCCGTATTAAGGTATTCAAACGCTTCGTTTTTGCCTTAATAGATTCGCAAACCCTAATATAATGTGAAAAAGAGTCACACCATAAACTCGATCTCCAGCCTGACAACAGATATTTTGTGTGTTTTCTCTCTCCACATATAGCGTGAACTTTGAAAGCATCATTTACCCCATTGGGCGATATATAGAAGCAGGAATACCTTCTTGCTCCCAACTAAGCTTGACAAACTTTTTCAGTAACTAAGCATATTAAGAATGTAACCGCACATTGGTAAGAACATTCTTCTCTTTATTTCTCCCCGCACAACACAGATATCTCGTGCCATTTCCCTGTTTTTATGCCTTCCTCATGCCCCTTCTTTCTTTCCCTCTACCTTCTCTCTATTTTACATAAATAGAACGCTACCACGAGACCCGGACTGATCTCGAACTCACTTAATCCGAGTTGAGCCACAAGGTAATAACTCTAACCTCTTTAGAGAGAAAGAAATTTCGTTTCTCATTTCACTCCAGGCACTGCCGTTTCTATAGACTTTCCACTTACTGTACACGCCCCATAGGGGATCCATTCCCACAACTTTCACTAACTAGATGCACTTCATACTTGTCACAGTCGCATGGCATTTTCTTCAAGCCAAGACCCCTGTTTGTGCAGGAGCACCGTGTGCTTGTCACACATGAACAACACTTAACCACAATCACGATCTCGTGTCCCACCTAGCACACCACCACTCGAGGATACTTATAATCACCTTGTAGTGGTTTGCGCCTCAATAGAATAGCATCACCGAAAACCTCACTCACAACGTGTGAATAGACACCGCACGTCACAGATGCATGTGTGATGCACCCTTGTCACCAATGCAGCATGTTAAAGATGTAAGACGCAGAAATGAATATCTATACATACGTTATTTTGTATCACCAGCCCTGAAGAGTCGTGAAGACTCACTGAAGCACGACGAAACACGTGTCGGCTAACTGTGGACTATTCTTCAAGTGTGGACACATTAAATCATCATCTTGCAAAAACAAGAAAAAACTTCCAAGAATCTGCTTCTGTCTGTTTAAATTGTTTATGTCACATTTACCATGTGTATCTTCACCTTAATGTAGTTGCGAGAGCTCAGCTGTGTACATTGTTAAGTCATTGACTTTTTTTAGACGGTTAAGGGCTTTTTTCCGTCTGCTCTTCACGCACTACTCATTTACCCACCTACACCATACTCTGTAACGTAGAAATTGAGGCAGAGCGCCCCTAGCATCTGAAACCTTTAAAAAACCCTGTACAGCTGGCTTCCTTTAGTCTT
>NW_028243978.1:0-26743 GCF_964263255.1 Lissotriton vulgaris
CTGCTACTGCCATCAGCATGCGAGCCTCACTGGCAGTTACCAATCCTGGCAGTACCACTGCGCTTGCCATCTCTCTCAGCAGTGTGACTGTGACTGCCACTAGCAACAGTATGCAGACACCTGTGCTATATTACTATTGCTGCCAAAAACATCAGTACCTTTACCACTGCCCTTATGCTTGTTCTCAGAAGTACCACTGCCAGCAGTGCCACTTCCCTTCTACTACAGTCGCTGCCAACACCGTCACTGCCAGTTAAACCCCCGTGGTCATCCCTCTCAGCAGCATTACCAGTACCACTGTTATCAGCTCCAGCATGCTAGCTTACAGGCCAGTACTACTGCCTATGTAATCCCTTGCAGGATTACTAGGAGTAAACCACACTTTAGCAGGATAATGTGCTCTATCAAGCGTAATGCGTTTTTCTTGAATTTTTTGAAAAACTATGGTATATGTACCAAAAGGATGCAAATTCAGGGCAAGAACGTATGTTGCCGAACGCACCTATTATTTGTGAAGCAAAACAGCCACATTTTATGCATTTAGAAAGGCAACTTAATTGCACGTTTGTTATTACAGTAAAATGACACCCAAAATCTTCTGCACTGTGTTGTGCACACAATGGGCCTCGCTCTCTGATTAATCACCCCTTCCTCTGAATGGAGAACCTGGGAAAACAGGGTCTTGCATCCTCACACAGTCTGCTAATGATATAAGGCCCCACCCAGGGAACCAGGGCATCCGATGGCATCCTGATTCAGGACAAAGACAAAACATTTCACTGAGGCTGACTGGTGTTCCTTGGTCTGACTCAATAATAGATAGCTGTCAGATCCAGTATCTGGATGGACAGCGCCCACCCCTTTCCATCTTCGATTTATTGAACGCAGTCAATACGGCGTGGCATGCACTGAGAGCATGTTTCCCCCCCTCGGAGCTTCTTGGCGCAGAATAGTTAAAGTTTTTACGCACTGTTCAGTGAAAAATATTTTCAGAAAGCAGTGCTGGTATTTTGCTATCATGTATTTTCGTCAGCCTGTGGTAGGTATTTACTGACAGGAGTGCTTTTTGCCAACAATTGCCGCCTATGATCAGCTGCCAACAAATCCGTATCAAAGTGTTCTTTTAATTACTACAAACTGGCATAACCGGTGATTCTTGCAATGGCAATGCTAGTTTTCCGCTGAGAGTGTTTATTTGAGGGAACAGTATATATTTCTGAAACTTGACCAACAAGAAAAGTCTAGCGGGCCTTCTGGCTCAGTGGACTAACGTAGGTTAAAATCCCGACAGGTACACTCAGCTTTTCATTCTTGCAAGGTCAATACAATAAGTGCCATTGAGTTGGGTATGTCTGAAACCACCTTTATTTTTTATTTAAAAAGCGTGTTCCCAGAGCCCGCTCAGTGTTCCCTGGCGAAGCAGTGTATAATGAAATCCAGAGGCGTCTCAGCTTGCTTGCTGCGCCTCCCAGAGCAGTCCTACCCTAACAAGGTGCTAGTACTCGTGCCCCAGAGGCCATTCTTCAAAGCCAGTGGCTGAATACATTTGGATTTCAAGACCTGTGCTGAATACAGTATTCAGCACAGGGATTGAAATCCAAATGTATTCAGCACCCGGCCTTGAAGAGTGGCCTCAGTGGGCACGAGCACTAGTGAATACACGAGTTTCACTAGAGATGGAATCAAGATAACCGACGACGCCTGTCTGGAGCGGTCTGAAAAGTACCAGTATATGTTCTTTACATTTCTTCCCTTCGGAGTGAAATCGAGATGTTGGGTCGAGGCCCTGCCCTGCCCCCTTCAGTCATGCCAGTATTACCTTCCCCCGGGTCCTGCGTTTTCCTACTGCTGCAGCTCTCCTCAAAAAGCAGCCACCCACAGGAAGCCTCTGTCTCTGCACCTACGCCAATCACAACGATGTCATTGCAGTGTTGTGATTGGTGCAAACGTCACCCAGCCATGGGCCTTATGGGAGGACATTTTTTCTATCTAGGTTGCAGCTGACATAGAGAAATGCCGCTGACCACGTGCCACGCAGGGGGACATCAGCGAGGCAGCTCCCTAGTGGCCACTCGTTGTAGCTCCCTGCCGGTATGGGGGGCCGGGGAGGGGAGGCACCCAGCACTCCTTGCCCCTCCCTGCGACCACTAAGGGTACCTCTGCGGCAGACTGGTACAGTAAGGGTGCCTCTGCCCGGCACAGTAAGGGTGCCTGAGCCAAGGACCAGGAGCCGCAGGAGGTTTCGGGAAACCGCGACGGCACCCCGTAAGTCCTTCGGGCGGTCGGGGGGCCTGAACCGACCGGGGGTGTGCCACACCACTCCGCCCTAACAGGGGGGGCGGGAGTATAACAGAAGATAGGCAATGTTCTGCACCGTCCGAGCATCGACTCATCGTGCTGGCCGGCTCTTTAGGCAGGCGGGACAGCGAGGGGCTGCCTGCTTAGGATCGCCTGTAAGATGACCCACCGAAACGTCATACATTTGTTGTATGAAAATAAACCTGCAGCAGTTCTTACCCATAAATACGTGTCCAGAGTATCATTTGGTTGGAAATGTGTAAGTGGGGCGGGAGCGCATGACGGTGTGGGCACTAAGGGACTAAACATAAAATGGTAGTTTTACCATTTTATGTTTCTGTTGCTCGTACTGCGAGAAAGCAGTGGGGCAACGCTCTCCGCCTAATGGAGGAGCTGTCCACCACTTGTGCATGTAGTGGAACATTTACAAATACCCACACCCCAACCTTTCTCACATATTCCTTGGCACTAGTACTGAGTGATTGGTGTACCTAAGTAGGTAGATTCTTGCTAATCCTTCCAGTCTGACTAATCAACTGTTTTTAATAATTCTGCATTCTTCATGCCACTTTCATGGGAGTACTCCTAGAAGATATCCACTCTCACCCTAAAAAGGAAATTCTTTTTGTATTTGCCATGTGTTGAAATTAAGTTTATGCCTATTGTAGGGTTAACAGAATTGAAAAATGCGCGGTTCCAAGTATGTCTTCTTTAAGTAGGTCACAACAAAACTGTTACCAAAACCCTCTTTTTTCAATTTAACTGTAGTATATATTTTGTTGCCGTTCCGAAGAGCTGAGAGGAAGCAGTGATTAAAAATATATTGGAGCCAGGTAAAGACTACATCTGTCTTTGGAATTACTATTCGATCTCCGTTATGAATGTCGGCAGTAAGCTCTTTTCTAAAATCTTTAATGGATAGATTTGTAAAGTTCTACTTGTGATAGTTAATGTCTCTACATGCAGATTTCCTGAAGTTAAATATGTAATAGATAACTTTGGGTATTTGTCTAGTTACAATATCCAGAAAGATAAAGCACAAGGTATGTCCTTGAGTACAACATATGATTCTCCCTTTCAAAAGTGGTCTAAGACCAAAAAGTCTAAACATATTTTCAGGAAATTCAGACGATCTTACTTAAAAAAACAAATTGGTATATAAGATAAAAAGGCTTGCCAGGAAAAAGCTGAATAAATCAGTGGTAAGGGGTGGCTGGGTGGTCTTCACTGGATTTTCAACTGGACAATAACCTTAAAACAACATTGCTGTCGGCCTGGGGGGGGGGAGGGGGGTTCCAGAAAAGATACACAAATTAACAAATCCATTATCTTGCTTAGGTACCTATACACATGTCAAGATGTTAAATTGTTTAAATCAATGAGATGTATGGTACTGCAGTCTTTAACACAAATCTGGCAGAATAACAATATGTGATCAAGTTGACTTTATCAGTTTTCTTACCAACACTTTTAGGAATCTCCAGGGACACCTATAAAATGCCTTAAGTTTTGGGCTACGTGATGCCTATTTATCGAATGTAGAAACTTTGACAGACCACAATGGCACGAAATTTCCTAAGAGACGTGTCAGTGACCTAAAGTCCATGTGCATACATATTGAACCTTTGCATGTCCAGTCTTTCTCTACTGATGGTTTCATCTGCAGGGCACGGTACAGAGTGATACTGGGGTATTAAACAAGGCAATTAATCAACTGGTAGGGAGGAGGAAAAAATGGTGTCCATTTATTTCCTTTTTGATTAATTTCATATTAAACAAGGCTGCCAGAAATTTTGGGGCACCACTGGAGCAGAAGAATTTTTTTTTTTAAACCTTTATTTGGAGACAATCAAGGACAAAGGAAGTGCATACACAATACATACAGTCGCATATGGCCATCACAGTGGTACGTCAGATTCGAAAAAATGTGATGAAACAAGTACAGGGGAACATATCAGTCAATACATATAACCACATCGAAATGCACTATGCATATAAGAAAGCAATGATCCAGTTTGCACAGACAAGCTAGTAATACAATAGATAATGGTCATCCACTATTAGCGCTCGGAGAATAGAACAAAGGAGAGTCAGATAGAAGGGCCAGGAGGAAAAAAAATAAAACAAATAACAGAAAATCCTGACATGGGTATGACCTCAATCCCCACCCATCCACTTGCCATAGGAGGAGACACAGCTCCCAAAATCTCGCAGTAAGAGGAAGCAGCCGAGCCTCTCCCCCGACACTCGAGGATCAACAGGTGTAAAATGAAAACCCAGCCCACCATGCTACCATCAGCCAACCCCAACGCGGTCCTCATGTTCAGAATCAGAATCCTGCACAGCTCTAGTTAGGAGATACACCTGGAGCGGACTCCAAAAGGCCTTCGGTCTGCACCTGACAGGCATCAATTCAGAGTAGACATTATATTGGTCCTGACAGTATATGAGGTCAGTCAACCAATCCTGGAATCGCGGTACCCTGCCACGACCCCAGCAACAAGCAACCCTTTGTTTAGCCAACAGCAAGGCCACGTCAACAAATCTACGGTGAGAGGCAGGCACGTCCTTAGAATAACCCAGCAACATCACCAAGGGGTCCAATGCCACCCCATCCTCCGACATAATCTGCAGGGCTTCATGGACCTGAGTCCAATATTCCAGCACCCTCGCACAATTCCAAGCCAAGTGCAGAAAGTCAGCGCCTTCTGCACGACACCTAGCGCATCTGTCATCCTCCGCTAAATGAAACCGAAGTTTCCTCGCCAGGGTGTAATAGTACCTCTGAACAAATTTGTAATGGATAATTTTAAGCCGACAACTGGAAGAAACATTGGCTGTGAGTCCACAGCAGTACTTCCATTGCTCGTCGGTAATAGGGGCTCCCAATTCAGCGACCCACTGCTCGCGCACCCGATTGGCCGGGACCGAACGCTGTCTGCGAATAGCACCGTATAATTTCGACACCAGGTGTCGCCCATCTGATACCAACAGCACGTGGAGGGGGAGGGTAACCTCCGGCTCCGAAGGGAAATCTGGTAACAAGGCACGCATGCCCTGCCGCAAGCGGACAAAGTAGAACAGCTCTAAAGGGGAGCAGGCAGCCACTCCGAAGAAATGAGCCTGCGTACAGAAGGTACCGTCATGAAACAAGTCACCCCACGAAAGGATACCGAGCCGCCTTCACATTCGTTGGAACCCCGTTTCTAGCAGCAGAGACAAATCAGGGTGATAAGACAGAGGCAGGGCCGGCGAATAAAGAAAGGAGACGCCCAGCACTTGAGCCACCCGTTTCCAAGCATCCACCGTGCACGTCACCGTCGTGCGAGGCGTTTCCACATCCGACACCTTGCCCAGTACCATCCCCTCAAGCGGGAGTGGGTGGGCAACCCAATGTTCAGCAGCAAGTTGGGGCATAAACGGCGTGGGGCGCATCCAGTGGTAAGCGTAATGCATCTGAGCGCTAAGATAATAAAGCTCAAAGTCAGGGACATCGAAACCGCCATCAGAGTAGGGTAATGTAAGGGTAGCCCAAGCCACCCGCGGCTGCTTGCCCCCCCAGAACAATCGTATGAGCTCAGAACGAAGTCTGCGAAAAAAACAAGCACCAGGATGGTACGGAAGGTTTTGAAAAAGGTACAGAAAGCGAGGCAGAACTACCATCTTGATAAGTGACGCCCTGCCGGCCATGGAGAGAGGCAAGGACATCCATCTAGTGACATCATCTGCAAGTTTACTAATAGCCACTCCATAATTAAGCCGAACCGTCTCTTCTCTATCCAAGGACACGACAATGCCAAGGTATCGCAGCTCTGAATCACACCATTCCAGAGGGTAATCAAGGGGAAACCTAGCCACAGCAGCAGTGAGGGGGAAAAGTTGGGACTTCCGCCAGTTAATATGGACACCGGAGACACCCCCAAAAGCGACCAACTCTCGCAGGAGCGAATTAAGGTTGTTCTCAGGGTCTTTAACATAAAGTGTAACATCGTCAGCGTATAAAGAAATACCGACCTGCCGCTGAAGACAATTAAAAGCGCTCTGCTGGTGAAGCTGACGAATCCTGCAGGCCAGCGGCTCAATGGCAATGGCAAACAAGAGGGGCGAGAGGGGGCATCCCTGTCGGGTCCCCCTTGTGAGAGGGAACGAGGGGGACAGCACTCCATTCACCACCACCTTTGCCATCGGATCAGTATATAAGAGCTTGACCCATGAGATGAAGATCCGGGGGAAGCCCATCCGACAAAGAACATCAATAAGATAGCCCCACTCAACTGAGTCAAACGCCTTAGTGGCATCCAGAAAGATAGCGGCAACCAGGACATCAGGAGCAATGGTCGACACAAGCGAAAACAAGGTGCTAAGATTGTGGGAGGTAGCACGGCCGGGCACAAACCCCGACTGATCAGGTAGTACAATAACGGGCATGAGCTCGGCAAGTCTCACTGCCAAGACCTTCGCAAGAATTTTGACATCGCAATTGAGCAATGAAAGGGGCCTATAGGAGCCCACATCCACCGGATCCTTCCCCGGCTTGAGCAGTGACATAATGGCGACCTCCCGCATAGAGCACGGCAGACGCCCCTCCTCCAGGGACTCCTCAAACACCTCGCGGAGAACAGGGGCCATGGTGTCCACATAACACTTATAAATTTCAGCAGGAAGGCCATCCAGCCCGGCGGCCTTTCCATTATTCAACGACATGATGGCCTTCCTGACCTCCTCCACTTCCAGGGGTCTACCTAAGAACGCTCGATGATCATCCAATAGCCAGCAGAGCGCCAGCTCATCAAGAAATCCGCCAAACCGTGTCTCACCAGTCTGCTGTGTCGTGTACAGGTGTGCGTAGTGGTCAACAAAAGTACGCTGAATCTCCGCAGTGTCCCGACAGCGAGTGCCATCCGGCGACACCAGCTCCAGCACGTCTGACCCATGCCTCGGATGCCTAGTAAGGGCAGCGAGGACCTTACCGGGCCGCTCCCCCTCACAGTATCGCCTCGCCGTCCAGTACTTTCCCCTATGTCTAGCCTCCCGAGCAGCCTCCTCTTCATATTCGGAGAGTTTAGTACGGAACTGGACCAGAAGATCGGGATCCGAGTCAACCTGCATCCTGCGTTCTAAGTCTCGCAAGTCAGCTTCCAAGCCCTCGAGGGTCCGAACGATGAGCTTGAGGATGCCACAACTTTTAGAAATAGTGACTCCCCGGATCGTAACCTTGAACGCCTCCCATATAACCTCGACGCTTTCAACAGAGCCCTTGTTTCTAGGAAAGAACACCTCCACCTCCTCGCCAAGCTCCTCCTTGAACACCGGGTCAAGCAACGCAGTCGGAAAAAGGCGCCAAGGCGGGCGCGGCCTACGCAGCCCGGGTACGGATAGAACAGCCTTCACCGGACAGTGATCAGAATACGTACGAGCCAGATGTGTAGCCTCACGCAGGCCAGCCACCAACCCTCTAGACAAAAACACATAGTCCAGTCTCGCCCATGAACGAGCATGTGTAGTGTAATGAGTACCCTCCTTAACGGCAGGGTGGGCGTACCTCCAGCTGTCGATCAACCCAGCCTCCTCCACAATCCCACGCAGTACTTCCCTAGCTTGCACATTGTACTGAGGGCTCCCTTCCGATCTATCCGACTGGGCATGAAGTGCAAGATTGAAATCCCCCCCCACACAATGTAAGTGGCATCAACAGCAAGCACATGACCCCACAATGTAACGAAAAAGGTTGGCGTATCGACATTAGGAGCATAGCAATTAACAAACAGTACAGTGTTCTGCCCAAGCCGCCCCCACAATAGCACATAGCGCCCCTCAGAGTCCCCCATAGAACCCAGTTCTTGAAATGCGAGCGACTTTTTAACAAGAATGACAACCCCCGAGCATAAGAAGAATAGGAAGCAAACACCCTGGCCACAGCCCACCTCCCACCAAGCTGGTGGAAGGGGCGGGTCACAGATGCGTCTCCTGGAGGAGGGCAACATGAATAGCATGCCTGTCCAGATACTGGATCACACTACGACATTTCCTGCCATCATTAAGTCCCCGTACATTCCATGACACAATCGATATCTGATCTAGAACAGCAGTCGACATTAGCCAGTTTCCGGGCCCCACAGGACCCAGTAAGCAAATACGGACCATCCAACTCCCAGCAACAGCCAGCGACAGGACCAATCCCTAGGGAGCAGTCGTCCACCCGCATACACTACACACACATCCAAGCCATCTCCAATCCCAACACCCAGAACCACAACACCCCCCCCAACTGAAGCATCCATGCAACAAGCACTCAGCAACCACTACGCGCTGCTCGCAGCCAATCCAGCCCAAGCGGCCCGCGCTGAGCACACGTGTTCCTCGTGCAAAGCATTCTCCGCCACGCGGCCGCCAAAGATGGCGGCCATCTCTTCCGGGCTCAAGGCGGACGGGGGCAAGGGCCCCAGGATCAACTCCTCCGAGATGATAAATGGGCCAGCCTAGGTAGCAGGCTCGGAGCCGCGCCCGTGCAGACATACAATAGCAGCAATCCAACCACTGATCCCGAAGCCCGGGCTAGCAAGTGCAGTCAGCATCATCCCCACCCCACCCACCCACCTGATGCCACCCCAACTATCAGGCCATGCATACCCCCACCCCCCCGTTCCCCAACACACAACCAGTCAACCAACAAAGGACTAGATTCCAAATCAAAGATACAAGTGGGGCACACCCTTCGGGGAACCTTCTAGAGGTGCACGATACCACTCCCTCACACCACGCCAGTGTCCGAGCCAGCAAGTCTCAAACGACCCCAGGCGCAGCGCGGGGGTGTGGGTGCCCGTAGCGCGACACCAGATAGCACCATCCTGCGGTTCCACACCGACCCCAAAAGTCAATACGCACACTCTCACCTCAGACATGACACGACCCACGCACCAACAAAAGATAAAAGCGGATATCACTTAGGCCACCAAAGCGGACAAGGAAGTCAGTAGAAGTCAGCGTAAAAGACAGACGTCCAGAGTGTTCCATCACCAGTAACACAGAAACAAAGACCAAAGTCACCACAATCAGGCGACCTCCTCCTCAGCCGCCGAATGTTCATCCTCAGGGTCTCGATCGCCTCCCCGATCTGCAGCCGCTCATTCGCGCTGGAGGCGCTTTGCAAAATCCTCAGCATGCTGTGGGTTGGTGAAAAAATGTTGCTTAGCCTGGTGCGTCACTCTAAGTTTGGCAGGGTAAAGCAAGGCGTAGTCCACTTGTAGTTCCCGAAGTTTCTTTTTCACCCCCAGAAACTTACGACGCTGGTCCTGCACTATCGGCGTAAAGTCGGGGTACATGGTGTAAGACACCCCATCGAAGGAGAGGGCCCAATTAGTGCGGGCAGCTCGGAGGGCAGCGTCCCGGTCACGGTAGTTCAAAAGGCGCGCGATGATGGGGCGCGGTGCGGCCCCAGGGGCCGGCCAAGGGCCCAGTGACCGATGCGCTCTCTCAACGATGAACTGGGACGAGAATGCTTCCGCCCCAATGGCGCCCACCAGTAGTCTCTCAACATAAAGTTCCGTTTTGCCCACATTTGTGGACTCCGGCACACCTACAATGCGAACGTTATTGCGCCTACTCCTCGCCTCCAACTCCTCATTCTTAGCGGCAACAACACGCAATATATTGTCCATCCTCGCCAGTTGGGTGGTATGGGTGGCCGCCGTGTCGTCGTGGTCCGAAATGCGCTGTTCCGCCGTTGTCAGGCGCTCCTCATGCACGTCCAGCTTCTGGACGACCGCATCCATGCGCGACGTAATCTTGTCCACCTTGTCCACTATCGTGGCAAACCCCTGCCTCATCTCCTGCATCATCTGGGTAAAGTCCGGTGGTGGTGGCTGCGGCACATTATCAGCGACAGGCGGGGGGGGGAGACCTTGAAGTCCCAGCATCTTGGAGCAACCGCGTACCCCTCCTAGCTCCTCCAGAGTCAAAGGACAACTTGGATTGCTTAGTGTCCGGTTTCCCCATGATGGTGTGCTAGTAGCACAGCAGGGGACCGGAGCAAGTAAGAAATAGGATGTAGGCCGGTCACAGGGCACAAACAGCAGCCGAGATCGTGGGGGCACGAGCAGGCCAGCGCGCCCCGCCACTCCCAACGACGACAAAAAATGGCCGTCCCCGCACCCAGGCCCGAAAAGCGAACTCCCAGGTAGCCAGAAGGAGATCCGCTATGCCTCCGTGAGCAATGGTATCTGGGCAGGCAGATGTGGGAACCAAAAGATCAGTCCGATAGCAAAGAAGTAGCAACCCGCCTGCCCAGCCAGCGAGCAGGCCCGGTGGAGAGGGGCAGAGCAGGGCCTACACCCCACGTGCAGAGCCACGGGCTGGCATGAATGATGACGCCGGGCCGAGGGGCACCAAACCTCCAGAGCGCAAGTCGGGGAAACTTGAAACCTTCGTAACTTCGGCCAGCAACCTCCGATCGGCACAGGAGTTGGACCGTGGGTGGTCAGTCGGTATCCCAGTAGATCTATAGGGTCAGATCAGGGCGCATCGATGGTAATCAGGATCCCTAGACGGATAATAGCTCCGGGCAGCAGGAGCCTCACGACAGTGCGGCCATTCTGCAGTGCGCCCTCTAGCGCCCCCCCTGGAGCAGAAGAATTTACAATGCTTCAGCCACCAACGTTTCTGTAGAGTAGTTCCCTGTCACTGATCTGGAGACAGTGTGGCAAGTTGTTTTGAAATAATTGCATGACTTGACACAATCAGCTAATTTAAAGAAAAGAGGAATTGTTGTGGTTTCAATAGATTATATTGGACTCTCACAACAAAAGTTGAACCCTGTGACCCACACAGGGTCCTATGTAGCCTTTGAAACTGGTCTAAAGATGCTTGTTCCCAGTCCAGAGAGGACGTGGCCTAGCAGTTTGGGCTGGACTGTTCCCATTGGGCCCAGTGTCAAGATTGATTCGCATATGGCTGGGTCCAAACTGGAATTGCGTAGTGAGCAAAATTTAGGCCCAGATCTCTATACTGGGGTGAATATATGACATTGTTCTGCATTCTGTCCATCAATTGTACTTTTTGCATCTATGTAGCACACAACATACACATGTTTCTTAGCTACCCAGACATGAAACAATTCTAGAATCGGTTGATCCAGTAAAATCAATGGGAAGGTGGTGTTTTCTCCTCTTTCGGTATATTGTGGAGAGTGGATGGATTGGAGTATTCGGACCATCTCTCACTAATTCTTGTGTTTATGTTGGTGGTGGGGAATAAGGGCAAATTCACACTAAATATTTTGAGGTGTCCCCTTGATATGGATGCCACCTGTCCATGCTCATGGAACTACTGCTGGGAACTCTCTGAAGAAGATAGGGTCTCACAAATTGGCCTTCACCTGACCAAATATTGGAGAAGCTTAAATGAAGTAAAATAGCTTCTATTTGCTACTTGTGACTTGTCACTTGGTTCCATGACTTTCTCTTTTTCTGCTGAATGACTCTTGGAAGTATTATAACAGTACTCTCCGAAGTACTATTACAGTCTTAGAAAAACGATCCTATTGTTAGACCAACCATCCTGGGCGTTTACAGAGAAACATCTGTAGGTTGGTGATGGATGCTTTTATGTACGCAGACTTAAAAACATGAAAAAGCATTGCTATTTACTCTACTTTATGGAAAGGTAACATAAAATGGACCAAAGTGAGGCACCTGCTTATCTCTTTCCTAGTGAATCTGCTACAGTGCACTTAAAACGCTCTCCAAGAACAGTTAGCACAGTGCAGAACATGGCTCATTTTTATCTGTAATAAGTAATTAAAGGATAACAATTTCAAACTTTAGAGCCCCAATTGTCAGGCTTGTTCCGATCTTGTACTTTATACCTGATCCAAAACAAGACTAGTAAAAGTTGTTTTGTATGCTGCTACTCTGCCCATCCAACCTGCTGTTGCTGGATCACACTTGACTTTATTGCCAACATGCATCATTGTAACATTTTGCGATTTCTTAATTGCGAAAATTAAGGAATCGCAATTAAGAAATCGCAAAATGGTATGCATTAAAAAATCGCAATATTTTTTGCGATTCAGTATTTTTCCTTAATTACGATTCACAATTTGCGAATCGCAATTAAGGAAAACCCTTCTCATTGATACCTATGGGCCAAAAGGCCCATAGGAATGAATGGGAAGGCATTCACATTTTGCGAATTTCAAATTGTGATTCGCAAAATGTGAATGCAATTTCAAGGGTGCAGGGGGGGTCCAAAGAACACCTCCCTGCACCCCTGAAATTTAACTTTAAGTGCAATTTACACACACACATGAACCAAGGACATGTGTGTGTGTAAATTAAAACTTTCAAATATGCAACTAGTGCATGTTTGAAAGTTTTTGGTAAATTAGCATGAAGTTCAACTTCATGCTAATTTACCCCTTCCAAAGTGCGAATTCGCAATTTAAGAATAATCATACATTGCATTTAAGAGATCTGAAATTGCGATTTCTTAAATGCAATCGCAATTTTAGAAATTGCAACATCGTTACGATTCCTAAAATAGCGAAATGCATGAAGCATTCCAAATTAGTCAATTGCATTCGCAAACGGCCGAAAATTGCGATTCGCACCGTTTGCGAATGCAATTGACTTTGATGCATGTGGGCATAAGAGTACCCCACAAACTGAAAATGCAAGCTAGACATAATGGCTTTTCAATGTTTTTTGTAAATGGGACTAGGATACTTAATGGTCATGATTTATAGATGCTGTTGATACCAAAAGTGTAGTGGAAGAAGTTAACGAATATTAGCATCCACACATCTTTATATTCCTGAAAGACCAAATTGGGCTAGTTCTTCCCCTTTTTCTGTGTAACTACAGCTTTTGCCACTAACCCTATTGTTGCCAGGTCAATTGCTTTCTCCGTGCCTTGATACATTGATTTTTGACAGGTCTACACTTAGCTCAATTATGTGGATATGTAAATGTGTAGCACTATCCATGTTGAAATATAGAGTGGTCCAAAAATGTATCCATGTTTCCTCTGTGACTTTTACTTTATTTTTGTACCTCTTCCCGTGAGACTTTGGCTGGCAGGGTCCTTAACAGTTTGAGATTAAGTCTTGTGCCGCATTAATGACATCAGATCACCTAGGTGCTCAATTGGCTGCCTTCTTCCTGTTAAAGATATACGCGTAGAATTTTCTACTGTTATGGATCTCACTTGGGTAGAAGTAAGCTTTCATAACTGGCTGTAATTCCTGTTTCTACTGTTTGCACTCTAACTCAAACCAGCATCCTGTGTTTTTTTCTCTCTAGTTTACGTTTTCCTGTACACCGCGACCTTCTTGAAGACCAAAGATTGTAAGAGAGATGTTAACTCATCATACAAAAGGTTCTTCTGCCTTGCTGCTGTGTCAATATCTATAGGCTCATATATATTGTGCTTCTCCAACATCTGTTTGAAGATGAAAAATCTCCTTATCGCCCAATGTCTTATCTACTTCTTCTGAGTTTAGATTCCATTTAATCTTTACATTATTTCTTACTACATAGGTGGGAGGAGTGTCAAGTTTTGTTCAAAGAGCTTCATCTCAATCAACAGCAGATTATGATTTGTTCCATTTTGATATGTTTATGCTAAATGACTTATAGTTATGACTGTACCAGACGGAGATAAGGAGGTATTGTATCTTTATTTCACCTTCTTACAAGGTAAAAATATGGAAATCCAATTAACAGCCTCTACTCAGGTGGTTGCTGAAATCAGACAACTCTAACAACTTGTTTTCTGTGCTGGGAATCCTTTACCTTAGTCATTGTACCCCCTTTATTTCCCTCTTGCATGGACTCATCACTTTAACCAAATTTGATTTCTATATGTGATTGAAATCCTATGCAATTAAAGGGAGTGTTATTTGCTTAAAGTTATTTGATTTCTAGATCATCAATAGTAGGATGAGTTATTGTAGATGTTTTAGAAAACATTTGTTAATTTCAGCATGAAACCTTTACTTGCAGTTAGCTCATTCTAATTTAGTTTCAAAGGGCAGTACATATATATGTCGATCTAGATGTCAATTCTTATGAGTATGTCTAATCCAGCTGTGTATATTTACAAACTTTCCCAAAAACAAATTCGAAATAGCCTTATAGCCTTGAACATCTATTGAGTCTGTGACTAAGTTTTCCCCAATTTGGGAGATTTCAAAGTTACATACGTTTATAAGCAGATATGTAATAATCTTCCTGTTTTCTATGCTCCGTGAGATTACCTTGAAACGCTTATGTTATGAACACAATAGGGGCATTAATTGTTAGTTTGTGTGTTCAGTGAGTCTTGAGGTTGATGTTGAGATACTAGCTCCAATAACTTGATATATTAACTGTTGGATATGACCATCAACTGCGTGGCATTACCCCAGATGTGTTTGCTTTCCCGACTCTGTTTTTACAGAACCTGTTTTGTTGGCATTCAAACTCTGTTTACTTTACCCCTGCTATCTACTGGTAAAGTTCTTGTGCTGTTCTTTTGATCATGGTTACATTGGCATATGTCTAATTCACAACTTTCATTTACTTATAGGTCCCTATTATATAGTTCTACATACCTAGAGCATGTAAATTAGATACTATTTGTGGACTGAAGCACTCATTGTGCCATCCACTGAAGAAGCACTATAAAACGTGATTCAGTCCTGTAGTGCAGTTTTAAACTACCATTGTGACCTGGCAAACGAAATCCTTTAACAGGCCTAAACCTTTCTTTTTAATACTTATATGCCACCCCAAGGTAATCTCCAAATGCTCAGAGAGCATGGCAGATAAAAAGTAGGACATGCATATTTAATATTTTACATGTCCTGGGAGTTAAAAGCTTCTAAAGTTGTTTTTCACTGTGACAAGGCTGGCTTCCAATTGACTAACACTGGTTTACCTCATTACACCTATAAGTGCTGAATTCAGTTAGGGAACAGCCGGGAAAATATTCCTTCCAGACATGTTAAATGTGATATAAATTAACTTTAATAGTAAAGTCAGATTTTAAATTTTGGAAATGTCCCATTTAGGAAGATGGAATTTTTTGCCTAGGCCAAATATGCCTTTTTACCAGTGTCCCGGGTTTCCTCACTGTTGATGACTCTCCCACCAGGAAATGTGTAATTTACCGCCCAGCAGAAAAATCTACATCTGGCCGCCCGGCAGGGGGCTTGCTGACTCTGATCTCAACATGTATACTAATAACGACTTTACAGATACCTGTGACATCTAAGTGGCTTTTGGCTTGCAGAATACAAACATCATTTGCTGATAAAAAATATGAATGTATGTTGATCCTAAATGTGTATATGCAGTGGAGCTCAAGGAAGGAATATGGGGATGAACTGTTACATTTTAAAAATGACATGGATATGCTGTGTGATAAGTATGGAAATGATTTAATGCTGTTAATGGGAAATTTTAATCATAAATTAAACCCAAAACTGATTGATCAGTTGTATATTGAAATTCTAGATGCGTGTGATGTGAAAAAAGCAGAATTCCTGGAAACTAAAATAACAACTGATGCGGCCAACTTGGGCAACTTCTTGGCGACAAAAAGTTTATTCTGTCTAAATGGGAGGACAACGCAGGATTGTCCCGCAAAGAAAACTTTTAACTATGGGACGCAAATATGCCCGATAGATTATATTTTTATGTTGGCTTGGAATTTTGAATTGATAAAAGATTTCAGGATTGCCCCTGCGGAATGTAGTGATCATAAAATGTTAAAACTAGAGCTTGTAATCGCCCAACATTTAGCATGTGATATAGTTATCCCCCAAGAGATGGATTATCCAAAACGGATAACCACTCGTTTAACTGAAAAATATATCGCCAGGTTGACTAAGCTGCAACAAAAGGTGCAATTAGGGCACTTATGTGGCCAAAATTTACCTTGGTATGTTGAGAAAATAACTCAAGTAGTGGAAAGCATAAGCGTAGAATTAAAGTATGATGTAAGCGCCAATAAGAATAACGGAAGGTCACAAGCAAAGCGAGAAACTTGGTTCAATCAGGAATGTTTACTAAAGAAAAGAGAAGTTAGGCGAGAAGAACGTAGCCTACGGAAAAAATTCGTGCAAACCAGGGCAGAAAATCTAATAAAAATAAAGAAGGAATATACTACTCTAATCCGTAATGCTAAAAGGACCTATAAAGAAAAGTGTTGGGGCAAACTATTAGAAGCAATCGAAGCCAAAAATATACGGCAGTTCTGGGAGTTAATCCAGACAGCAATGGTACCTGCGGTTGCCCCGATAAGTTGCGTAGTGGAAGAGGGGGCGTGGATACAGTATATACAGCAATTATATGCCCCAAGGAGAGGGACTGGAAATGAGGTAGCTGGGGACTGGCGTGGCCAAGTAGAGTATCTAAAACAAGAATGTTTAACAACAAATGTTCTTAGAACAATAAAGACACTGAACCTAACTAGGGCAGCGGGCCCAGATAACCTACCAGCCCTGATACTAAATTCAAATCAGACTTGGTGGGCGGAATTCTACGCAAAAATGTTTACTTTAATTTTAGAACAAGGGATTATGCCCCCAAATTGGAAGGGAGCTATAATAAGACCGCTACACAAGAAAGGGGATGCATATGCCCCAAAGAATTATAGGCTAATCAACCTATTAGATATAGGAGAAAAAATTTTCTCTAAAATAGTCCTTAGTAAGTTAAAAGTCTGGGCAGAACATAGATCTATCATCCCGGTTGAGCAAGGGGGCTTCAAAGAAGGCCACTCTACGATAGATCATTGTTTTGCATTGTGGGCCCTGGCTAGGAAATCGATGGAACAAAATGGCAAATTATTTTGCTGTTTCGTCGATTTCCGAGCGGCGTTTGACACAGTAGACCGAAATAGCCTTTGGGAGGTACTGGAAAATTATGGAATGCCACAGGGTTTATTGAACATCTTGAAAGAACTACATAGTGGTAACTGGGCACAGGTCATTAGAGATATAAAGGGTTCCCTAACCCAAAAAATTCCAATAAAAAATGGCTTGAGACAAGGGTGCGTTTTGGCACCCTTGCTTTTCTCAATCTTTTTGGCAGACCTCCCAGCGACTTTGGAAATTGAAAAAAGTGCGAGCCCTCGTATGAATAATAATAAAGTGTCATGTCTCTTGTACGCCGATGATCTTGTGATTTTGGATCAAACAGAAATGGGCCTACAAAGGAAGCTAAATGTGTTCAAGAAGTACTGTGATAAAAAGCTCTTAACAGTGAATATGGAAAAAACTAAGATCCTATGTTTTGGAAAGAGGGTAAACAATTTTAATTGGTTTTTAGGACAGGATAAATTAGACATAGTAAATGAATATAAATATTTAGGCCTCTGGTTTAATGGCGCATTAAAGTGGAATACCCACTTGGAGGCACAGAAGGCAAAGGCCTATTCGTCTGTCTGTGGGCTGAAAGAATTTAACAAAGATTATGGCGATATGTCACACAGACCGCTTTGAAGGCTTTTGAAGCTATGATCCCCCACAAGTGCTCTATGGAGCTGAGGTGCTTTTTCTGAGTGGTAAAAATGGGTGGGACCGGGAAGAAGGAAAAATTGTGAAGATGTTGTTGTCCTTACCAAATAGCTCCATGATTCAAGCAATTAGAATGGAGGCGGGTTTAACATCATGGGAGGTAAAGTCCCAATTGTCTCTAATAAGATTTTGGAACCGACTGGAGACTGGTGGCGATGAGAAGGTTTCAATCTGGTGTAGAGAGGAAATTCGAGTAAGCAGCTTACGCTGGGTGCGAGATGTGAAGAAAACCCTCCAGACGGTAGCTGCGAACTTGAAATTGAGCCTTTCCCAACCACTGTTAAATATAGCGTGTACGAAAAAGATGCTTAGAGACTAAGGGCTTGATTACCCTAGATCAAAAGATATGGACTATCTAAGGCTAAAAAAATCAGTGAATTGGGTAAAAAATGAGTGGGAAAAGAAGGTTCTGTACCCATACCTGGATTTATTGCCTAGTAGATGGCTAAGATATGAAATTTTGAAGATTCGGGTGGGACTAAATCCATGGAAGATTGAAAGAAAAATAAGTGTGGCCCTGATCCATCCGGATGGAATTTGCAAATGTGGTCTAGGTGTAAGGAATAATATTTTACATATATTGTGTGATTGTACATGTATTTTAGCAATTCGGAAAAAAAATTTACGTCCAATTTTTTTTAAAAATGAGGTGTCCTCACGGGCTGAGGCTGTTGACCTCCTTACAGAAATGTCTTCTTTGGATACTACAATTGCGTTGGGGAAATTTCTGAAAGCAATACGAGAATATGTAATGGAGACAACAAAGGAGAATGGGAGAGTTTGAAATTATAGAGTATCCCAACTTTATGTATATGGCCCTCATAAGTGTTGTACTTGTATAAAATGAACTGTGGTTTTAAATATTGTATGCTTATGGTTTTACAAGTGCTGTAATATGTAAAATTAATTGTGGTTTTAAATGTCTTATCTCGATACGCAATCCATTGTTCTATGTATGGTTTATAGACTATGGTCTAAATAAATTTATATGTTAACAGTAACACCTATAAGTGCTGAATTCAGTTAGGGAACAGCCGGGAAAATATTCCTTCCAGACATGTTAAATGTGATATAAATTAACTTTAATAGTAAAGTCAGATTTTAAATTTTGGAAATGTCCCATTTAGGAAGATGGAATTTTTTGCCTAGGCCAAATATGCCTTTTTACCAGTGTCCCGGGTTTTCTCACTGTTGATGACTCTCCCACCAGGAAATGTGTAATTTCACATCAAAGTGTAGCCAAGGTGGTTTACCCAGTACTTGGTGACTGAAGACGAAGTCCACCATGTTTCTGGCAGACAAAACTAACGTCTGGGCCTGCCTTCCCTTTATTTCCCTTTTCATACTGGAACCAAATCCGGGGGGAATGGAATACTGGCCAGTTTAGGGTTGGAAAAGGCTGTCCCCCCATTCACCCCCGTCACAGGCTTGCACTAAACATAAAAGTGACATACCCAGAAGAATCAAAATACTCTTGGCCCTGTGAAGATTCAGAAGGACTGCTCTGCTGCCAAAGCCTGATGGAAGACTTGATTGGCTTACCTTAAACCCAGAATGCCGATGTAACTCAAAGGGGAAGTTTGCTGATCTCCTGTTTGAGTTACATGGACAAAACACATTTTCAGAGGCCTTTCCTGTTCTCCAGCTGCCCAGGCCAAACTTGACTTGACCTGATCACCTCTACTGACCTCTGTGGGATATGCTCTGATCCCTAATGTTGACCTATGCTGCAGTGATCCTTGACCCCCAAGAGCCGTCCCCAAGGTTCTGAAGACTTGTTCGATGTCAAAGTGTGCTCCTCCGAATGTTTCCTGAAACCTGGAACTCAGAAGTTGTTGCCAAGTTGACAAATGGCAAGGCACCAGAACAAACCTTCTAAGCCAATCTGAAGATTGTGCATTGCTGCTGGGCCAAAGAATCAGCTTGCTCCCACGTCATACTTCTCCACTGCATCAAATCTGATTCAGTGGAACCTGAGGCACAAGGTGTCTGGATACTAGAGGCCTCTTCAGCTAGACTGTAGCCATGCCCCTCTGGAAGAATCTGGGCTCCAAAAAAGCCTCGTGAGGCGTATGGTTTCAACCATACCACCTGCTCACATCCTTTCAGGAAGGAGCTGAGTCAGTCCAACCCTGCAACCCCCAAATGTTCTAATTTGTGCACTTTAGAGGCTAAATGGAGTAATGACACTGGCCTATAACTAGCCAAGTATTTGGTTGTCAGCATTGACCTTTTTCAGAAAAAAGGGATAACTGTTGCTCTATTCCAATCACCTGGTACTTCCCCAGACTGAAGGTAGATCGCGATCATCTCCTGATACAGTGGAGCAATAATGTCCACAATGGCCTTCAAAATTTGAGGCGGAATGGAATCTATTAGGAACCCAGATCTACAATTCACAAAAGATGGGGTCACCTCCTCCATTGATGGCATCAGAACGTTCAGCAATGTTGACTGGGTTATCAAGCCAATGGATGTACAAATTTTAACTTTTCCCCTGACAGAATTCAGAGTATTATTTTCTCCAAAAACTCACATAAACGGTAGCAAATGAGCTGGCTAGGCTCCAGCAGGGGAGATGTGAATTTAGGGTCTGTAAATTTATCCACAATATTAAAGCTCTCTCCATAATTTTCAGCCTCCATGATACATTGTGTGTAAAAGGTGCTATGAATCTTCTTGACATTTCAATGATAAGATTTCAATGCTATTTTGTAGCATACTTTATCCGCTCCCTGATACAAGCACCGCCAAAGTCTTTCTAATTTCTTACATGCTGTTCTTTCAGGAGCCATTTCCTGCAAGAAGCAATGTGCTGACTGAGTTCTAGTAGCTTTTTGGGGGGTCTTGAATGGGCCTACCATGTCATCCACCCTCCTAAGCCATGAACTAACAACAGTGTCCCCTTCCTTAATGGAGTTGGAAATGACTGTTAGTGAATCCAGCATCTACTCCATAACTTATCCAAGGGCAGACAACTCCAGCATCTGTAGTCATTCTGTGGAAGGGGAGCTCGGGGAACCTTTAAATACTCAAACTGCCATGCAACGGGTATAAGAAAATAGTCTTACCATTGCACTGGCTGAAGAGATTCTATTTTGAACATTATGTTAGAAAATACCGCAATATGGGTATGCCACCTAAAGACACTGACTAAGTTAAAGGAAGCTAAAGTCTCCAATAATTGTCTCATTAGGACTCCTAGACAGCCCACAATTGTCATTTCCTTACAGTTCACTTTTCATAATAATTTCAGTCATTTAAAAAAACAATAGACAGTTTTCCTTTAAACCAAAAACACTCCCCCCAGCCTAGTGTGTGAATTGGAGGACGTCGACTCACTCCAAAGCCTATTTTCAAATACCTAGTATTAGTGCATCTGCGTTGTAGCAAACATTTTATAAATGAAGCTTCCCATCGGTCCTTTTCGCCCTCATGGTGCAGTCTGTGAGTCTGTGCCGTGTAACTGTAGACAGGCATTTCTGGATTCATTCCTTCATCAGTGGAGAGCAACAAGATGTTTTCGGAGTTCTGGAAATGCTGCCCAAAGTCTTCTCAGTTACCACTCCCTTGACACAGGTGCATCAACACTAGCTTGTCAGCTCAGTAGTGCAGGGGTGGCCTTTTCAAAGAGAAGGAGGGTGGAAGCACACTGCCTCACATACGAGCACTCAATCTGCCCCAGGGCATCATGGTAAATGCATTGCACGATAACACTTACTTCAGTAGTCGTATTCAATTCTTCACGCTTGTAAACTTTACACTTGTCATAGTTAAGCGCAACTAGATGACTGCATTTGGGGTCTAATGCTTTTAGGGACTATTTTGAACCTTAAATTGTAAAAAATCATTACTTTGGTTTTACATATTAGAATTTTGTTGTCATTGAATTTATTATAAGTTACCCAATTTTTCTAAATTGGGTTGAGATTTTTCTTTTGCTGTCTTTTGTCTTCATTACTGCATATATTATTTACATATTGTCTTTAGGTTAAGCCTGCCTGCTACGTACCATAGTTACCAGAGGGTGAGCTCAGGTTAATGTTGGGGCTTTAGTGCCTCACTATGACAAGTTTATGATTCTATTTATGTTTTTTCCTGTGATAAAAATGGATTCATGTTGTTCAGGTACCAATGCAGGGATTTTGGTTGAGTAGATCAGAGGTAATGTCCTACTTCCGCTTGCAAAAGGCAGATTGTGGATTTTGGCCAGCAGGAGAGACATACGTTGCTCCTGACTCCTCACTGTGTTTCTATGTTACAGTCGCCTCTGGACTTTTCAATATGTTAGTGGATAGATACAGGCGCGAGTAGATACATGGAGTATCCAAGGCAATAGGTCATGCTCCCTCAGGCTGCATAACAAAGGAACCCCAGAGCTGCTACCCTTGCAGAGATGAAATGCAAATATTGGATAAGGGTTACCTTGATGAACACCTTCAGCAATGTTGTCTGAATACCCATAACTATTTTCTTTTTTAACAGTAAAAAAGTCACTCAGAAGTGCTGAAATACAGTAATTGGGAAAGGTAAGAGAGCAACAAATCTTGTATCAAGAAAACAGGGTCCAAACTTCGTCTCTATTTCCAGTATCTAGGGGAATGATAGGCACTATGAGAGGCTACACTGGTGGTAACAGCAGCCAAAATATAGATTAGGGAGAGAGGACAGGCTTACCCCTCGCTATATATACAGTATACTTTACCACAAAATGTTTCATGGAATCAATGGGCTTTTCAAGTCTCTGAAAGAAGAAGATAACCAATCATGTCATCAACAAAAATGAAAAGCAGCTGGGTTATAGGAAACTGCACCCCCCTGGATCAGTCACGTGGTATATGGCCATTTCCCACCTCAAATGATCAGCTGCTCCTTGATCACAAAAAGAACATGCACAGAGAGGGGATGAGAGGCAATATGAATTAGTAACAGGTAAAGCAGTGCAACGTAAACAAGTTGAAAAACAATCGATAGTCGTTGGTTGAAGTCTTTTTGTATCTTTATTTCAAATCCGCTCGTTTGGCGTTTTTTGGACACAGCCAATGCATTTTGGCCAAACAAGGGCTTCTTCAGAGCTGCAATGGCATACAATGTATGGTAATATGTAGGACAAATACCACCATGTTTTTGCGTGTGAATTGAATGAGAGAAGGAAAGAATAGAGGAGAGAGCAGACAAGGAACAGAGGGAAAATTAAGGTTGTGAATTGGACAAACTTTTCCATACAGTGAGAGCATGATGAAAGAAGAGAGCGAGAAGGGTAGCAAGAGAGAAAGAAAGGAGGAGGGAAAACGAAGTCCCAAAAACAATGTTTTGAAGACACAAGGTTTCATAAAGGACCCAGGTGTCAGTGTTTGAGACGATGCATAGATAGTCTCCTAATTGGCTAGATTACCAATTAGTGATGTTGTATGTGTCTTGCCAGGGTAATGGACATCATAGAGTGTGGTCAGCATGATAAGTTCATTAGAGGGACGTTCGGTTGAAAGTGTAGAGGACTAATATAGAGAGACGTAGTGTAAAAGAAAGTAATGGAAGCCACTAGTAAGTCAGTAGTAGACTCTCTCAAAGTCAGTGGGTTGAATTACCTCCAACCCTAAGGACCGCCCATGTTCCCTAGACAGTAAGATCCAGTTATATTCCAGCTGACAGTCAATAATTCTTCTGTGGATGCGATAATCTATGGAACAGTAAGGGTAGTAGTAAGCTAAGGTAAAGATGTGTGAGCCTCTTAATTGATAAAAAAGGTGGTAATTATGCGCAAGCGGATCAGCAGTAGCTGTAGTAAACTGTACTACCTGAAAATGAAGCTACCTGGTAATGCGAGACTGCGCATGTCCCAGTGTGGAATCAGAATCATGCTAAATCAAGCCGCAGCCTGATTCAAGAAAGGGTGTCAAACCAGTATTCAATTACTAGCGTGGCTTGTGTAGGTAGAGTATACATACAAACTGGTGTTAGGCTTGCTTCTAAATATGTTGAAAGCCATAGTTACTCACTATAGTGAAGATGGGAGTGTATACGCGCAAACTAGTGTTAGGCATATTTTTAAGTATGGTGAACCTGGTCGCAATAGGAAACCTTTGTTTGGTAAGTTCATAAGTGAGTCTAGGCCTCACAGATGCATTTACATGTTCTGACACCATCACGCTTTCTTCCTCCTTGTTATCCTTGGCTTTGCAACTTACCATCTATCAAAACTCTCGACAACCACCATCTTCATAATTGCCTCCTATTTGGCTCCTCCTTACAACACAGGTAGCCACGTAGTCTCTACCGTCATGACTGACCACATAGTTATACCGCCCCATATCTTTATTCTACCATCGCACCTATGGGTTAATTTAGTTTCAAATGCTTTTTAATGTCCTTCCAGTTTCCTATACGTACTTAGCTGGGTCCTAGTCAAGACGTGATACATTGGCCAGCTTCATAGCACACATAATGCATACTTTTGTAGATAAAGCAACATTTGCAATATAAGATTTGACTTGCATTTCTCGTATCTCTTTTAAATAATTTATGTTATGCTTGCAATCTTTTACGTGTTCCCTATTACCCCGCAACTGGAAGCCACAACCTCATTGACACTGTAGGTTCCCGGTCTAGTGTCCCGCTACCGGGAAGCTGACCCATCATTTTTACGCTACTTGGCGGGAGCCACCAGACAGGCTTCAGATTGCTTGTCATCCCACTGACCATAGAACATTATCCAGACACAGGACCAATCGCACTACACTGAGATCCAACCACAAGTAAGACTTGAGGCTGATTAGTGATTGGGTATTGCTTTTTATTGTGCACATCTCTCACTTTCTTACTCACCCTGAATTAGGCAGTTCAGGTTTTGGACCGTGATATTTCAAATTTTGCTACACATGGACCTCAGCACGGGTCCATATGGCCATTTCTATTTTCATCATCTGTGAGGGCGTTCAATACACCTCATATGTTCTCTACAGTGCAGACACTTTAAAATGTGGCCTACACTCACTTATGAACTTACCAAACACCGGTTTCCTATGGCGACCAGGATCACCATGCTTAAAAATATGCCTAACACCAGTTTGTGGGTATACTCTTCCATCTTCACTATAGTGAGTAACTATGGCTTTGTATACTCTTCCTGCACAAGTCAGGCTAATAATTGAATACTGGTTTGATGCCCTTTCTTGAATCGCGTTGCGGCTCGATTTAGCATTCCACACTGAAACATGCACTGTCTCACATTGCCTGGTAGCTCCATTTTCAGGTAGTACGGTTTACTACAGCAACTGCTGATCTGTTTGCGCATAACTACCACCTTTATTATCAATTAAGAGGCTCACACGTCTTTGTCTTAACTTACTACGACCCTTACTGTTCCATAGATTATCGCATCCACAGAATAATTATTGACTGTTTACTCTATCAACTGGAATATAACTGGATCTTATGGACTAGGACACATGGGCGAACCTTCGGGCTTTAGGTAATTTAACCCACTGACTTTAACAGAGTCGACTACTGACTTACTAGTGGCTACCACTACTTTCACTTACACTAATTCTCTCCATATAACGCCTCTACACTTTCAACTGAACGTCCTCTAACGGACGTGCCACGCTGACCCCACTCTATGATGTCCATTACCCTTGCAAGACACATGCAACAACACAACTTGGTAAGCTAGACAATTATGGGACTATCTATGCATTGTCTCACACACTGACACCTGGGTGCTTTATGAAACCTTGTGTCTTCAAAACATTGTTTTTGGGTACTTTGTTTTTCCTCCTCCTTTCTTCACCCTTGCTACCCTTTTTGCTCTCTTCTTTCACCAGGCTCTCACTGTACGGATTTTCCTTTGCGCCTCATTTTTCACATTCTCACGTTTGTCCAATTCACAACTTTAATTTTTTCTCTTTTCCTTGTCTGCTCTCTCTTGTATTATTTCCTTCTCTCTTTCAATTCACACACAAAAACATTGTAGTCTTTGTTCTATGTATGTCTAAAACACCTGTACATTGTTTTCCATTGCAGCCCGAAGAAGCCCTTGTTTGGGCGTAATGTGTTGGCTGTGCCCAAAACACAGAAACTGAGCGTGTTTGAAATAAAGATACATCAAGACTTCAACCAACTTCATCCAACGACTATTGTTTGTTTTTCAACTTGTATATGTTGCTCCGCTTTACCTGTTAGTAATTCATATTGCCTCTCATCCATTCTCTGCGCATAACCAACCATGTGATCGATCTGTTCTCGTATCTTGCTGGAAACTGGGTAACGGCTACAGAGTGGATATCTGTATGCCAGGAGGCTTGGATTGCCACTCCATTTCATTGTACTGTTTGGCAAAAATGTATTCCTAGTGCCAACAGGGAATTTAAGGACCCCAGACACTGTATTGAGCCACAGGAGTGCCGTCAGCGCCCCTTAAGCAAAGGGAACTTTAGTGCACAGAAACTGAGTGCCTGTGGGAAGAGAGGGCAGTACACCAGTTGCGCTGATAATCGAACCCCTTGCCACAACCCACAATAACCTGTGTTGAGGTGCCGGATTGCCAGAAGTGCAGCATGATCAATCTATACTACAGCACCCAGAACCCCAAGTTCTACAGAAGGACAGAGCAAGACTCTATCTGGGCTGATAAGCGCGCCCCTTGCCGCATCCCATGGCATAGTGTATTGAGGCACCAGAGTGCTGTCAATACCATCTGAGCAAAGTGGACTACAGTGCCCAGAACCTTGAGCACCCAGAGGAGGAGGGGGCAGGACTCCATCTGCGCTGATAGGCGTGCACCTTGCCGCAACCTGTGGGCCACCTATGGCTACAGCCCAGGCTAAGACTGGTCAAAGAGCTGGTCTGTCTGTGTCTGTACTTGTCTGGACGAGGCAGGCTGGGTCC